>NW_027466268.1:225000-380000 GCF_046127955.1 Nelusetta ayraudi
TGCAAACAGAGAAGCGATGCAAACCAAGAAAACAGATGTAAACAAAGAAATTGCTGCATAAACCAGTCACTACGGCGGAAGTGCTCCAAACATGCAGGGGGCGCTCTTACCGGAACAGCCCAATGGAGAGACGCATTTGCATCGCTCCTCTGTTTGCGGCGCATTTCATGATTTCATATACAGGTACCAAACAGACAATTAGAATATCATGAACAGGTTGCTGTGTTTCTGCAATTCAACTTAAAAGTTGAATTTGACATATTATATAAAGGAATAATATGCAAATCAATATATTTCAAGTTTTTATTTCTGCAGCTTAAAAAAAACCCTCAAGTTTATAATAATCTTCTGAGTTTGTGGTTTTAATAAGCTGAAACTCTTAATCAGCAAAGGAACTGCTTGCGATGTCAATTTGCGTGGAATGACTCAATAAAATTTGTTGCTTTCATCTTTTATGTTACATTGCCAAAATAAAACAACTTTTGCTTGATATTCTAATTCTTCGGGTAGTACCTGTGTGTTTTTATGTCTTGCAGCAGCATTTTTTCGTTTGCACCACGGCCCTCTTTTTGCACCTCGTTCAGACTTGTGTTTGTGAATTTCCATCATTTCCTCACCTGCAGCTGTTTTCGCCAACTAAGCGCACTTGACAGTTGTATTGTGTTTGGCCCTCATCGGCCACCGTACCAATGTACATAGGTAGGAATCGCAATAATACCAATGTTACATAGAAGTTATTCTAAATCTTTATCCCTGCCGTTTTATAAAGTTGATTATTTCAACCTGCACAACAGCAAATTAAATTACACCCTTGAAGAGAACAAATAGCTGGGAAGTGAATTCTGCTTTTTGCAACAGGCCCAGAGGCAGAGGATACTAGAGTGTTGACACAAGCCATGTACGGTGGGGAGTGGTGGTCATGTGTCTTCAGCAGAGAAGTGAAACTTCCCGTGCAGCACCTGTGGGGGCTCAGCCGGCGAGCTCTGAGAGGCAAAGTCCTCAACGTCCGGCTGGATCTCCTCATACTGCCTCTTCTTGGCCTTCTTCTCTCCATCTATTGGCGAAAAGACATTTAAAGATTGGAAAATGCGTCTCGTGCACTTGAGCTTTTGCTCCGTCCTTTCAATTTGAACAATCGTTTTGGGATTGTATTGGACACTGAGTGGTGCAACCAGAGGGCCCTGGTGTACCTGCACACTGAGGGAACTTACAAAGGACCTGCGACAGCTGATCCAGCAGGCTGCTGTCGTACACAGCCCGCTCCTGCCAGATGGACAACACCCGGCCCAGCTGTTTTCTGCAACTCTCCTCACCATCTCTGAATAGGACAGAAGGATGAATGCAATCACCCACACGCCCCCACACTGCACAATTCCGACAGAGGCGCAACAAGACGGAGGTCAGAATGCATGTGGCGCTGACTGACCTGTACACATGCTTGAACGCATCGACTATGACCGGCGCAAAGTCCTGAGTGAATTCTGGCCCTTTCCTCTTGCTGTTCTGGATGACGTCATTGGCCAGATAGAGGAAGGTCAGCTTGCGTGGCACTTGAGCTGCAGGCATTCAAAGATACAAATAGGTTAACAACATCCAACAATGCACACAATAAAAATGAACTTCAAAGGCAAAACACTGACTGGACTTTTTACTGTCCTTTATGGTCAGTGGTGACTAATAATCACAATTTACTATTACAGTTAAGCTTATCATTGAGCTCAACTGTAATAACTACAAGTCCAATAATAGTACCCTTCTGGCTCCGTCTTGGCTACAGCCCCAGCAGGTTTTGCCCACTTAAGAGCTTAACTTCAAATGATTTATTATCCTCCGAGTGTGCAATCCCTGCAGCTCACTCTGTGTTTTGCTCACCGTATTAAAAACTTCTTGTCTGTGTCCCTGGTGCTGTTAACACGGCACTCTGCACTCCTAAAATACAACACCGACTATCATTGTCGTGTCATGAGGACGTTGACTGAACAGCCAAGCCTGCGCCTGGAAGGGAAGGGCTGTGCCACTGGCAGCTACGAGGAAACAGACAGGCTGACGACAAAGAACTCAAAATATATAAAGCACTCAATATCTGAATTCACATTTAAATGGCTTGGTTAGGATATGTTCATCAATATCCAATGCTCCTATAATGCCCAATTTAGAAAAGGAACTGTATTGTGATTGTGTCACAATCTAACATGAAGCATCTTTTAATGTGAAAACACAAAGTTTTGCAACCAAAATATGCCAAGAATGCGACGTATTATTAGCATAACGATAATAAGAATTCATTTAGCGTTTGTCCAATTTTACTGTCTGAATTCAAAACGAATAAACTTGAAGACAGGCAACGTATTGATGAAGCATGAAGCATGCAGATGACACACAGAGGTGTCATCCTTGCCCCCTGCTGACTGTGGGGTCAAACACTGAGAGTCCTTGAGCACAGTGTTTGTCTTCACCTGCGATGGCGAACACCTGACACTAACGTCCACCCATTCAGCACAGCTGGGCTGATGCTGGGAGGGTAATGAGATGCGGATGTACAGGCCGCTTGACAAATAAATAAGAACGCATGACAGGCTGCGGATGAGTGCAAAGCTCCGTGGACTGACAGCCGTTACAAGGTTCGGCCACATGGGGGCGAAAGTTAAGACATTTTTCAAGAAACAAACGCCTTAAGAAGTTGGGGTATAACAACGACAACGCGCTAAGAGCTAACCGGGCGTGCACGGCATCCTCGCTAAATGAGAGTCTTCTCTGTCTTTACGTTGATATCTGACAATCAAACAGACAGACAGACAGACAGACAGACATGTTTTCAGTCTTGTGTGCAGAAGACGAAGGCCTTAGTTCTGTGCTAGACGGTTTGGAGGCTGCTGTAACGTTGTTTACCTCGGCCACCAGAGTGGCACGAGCGTATAAACAATATAATTAGTTTGCATTTCCCATTGTGTTATCGACGGCGTGCTGCTATTGTAGTGTTCTTGTGTAAAGGACATAAAGTCGCAGCGACTAATGTAAAGTTTGACGTTAGCTACTGCGGGTGCTAACACATCACATGCTAGCAGAGCCCAAAAGTTAGCTAGCGGTAAACGCAACTGTGAAACGAAGACCGTTATCACAAGAGCCATGACCAAGACAAACGGAGCATGAACTTTGCAGCACTTTGACCACAGCAGACAAACTACAGTAGCTAACGTGAGGCGGAACGCGTTACGTTGGACCAACGCGAGCACGCTCGCGGAGCAGCTAGCCTAGCCGACTCACCTTTCTTCAGCTCGTTGAGCCACACGCCGACGATGGTCCTCGAGTGTTTCCGGTGGTGGATGAGCCACAAGGACAGCGTCTGCACACTTTGCTGGGAGTTGCTCAGCTCGGACAGCTTCTTCTCCAGCGCTGCCTCGGAGAAAGCTGACATTTTGAGACGTGACCGTAGGGGGGTACGAGGCAGCTGCGAGGTTCCCCCCGCCCTCCTCTCCTCGGAGATGCGCGAGCCGCCGCTGGCTAGCTAGCAGTCGCAGGAATGTTGGCCATTCAGATTCATAAAGTTTTTTTGTTCTTTATATAACAAACCGCTTCTGTGAAAAGCCCGCCTTGGCTCTTTCGTATCTGCAGCGGTCTTCTTCCACTATATTGTCCAGGTGCGGCTTCCCTGACGGCTGCGCTTGGCGACAGCCAACACAGTGGGTGTGGCTTCATTTCTAGTCTGTAACGTTGCATTCAGGTGCGTCGTAATTTGCGCACTCATCGATAACACCGTCAAAAATGTGTTCAACATCTTCCATTTACCTCCACTTTAGACAACGTTCTAATCAACCGAACCAACTCCAAACAAAACATCTGCAGCGAGCACAGAATTCTTGAAAAATGTCCGTGAGTGCTTTGACCGGAGACGGCACAACCTAGAACTCAGAGACAGGCGGTGAATGCACCATAATGAAAAATGTCAGACTAATGACGAAGACTTGCGTGAAAACTTTTTATTATTTTTTTTTTTTAATTTTTTTTAAATATAGAACGCAGTTATCAAACGTAGAATGTATATGCATTCATGGTCACCAAAATCAATCAACCAATTTTGTGATTTACAACAATGTTTCAAACGTTGATCTACCAGTGAACACAACTGTTTTGGTCTTCTGCGAGTGAGACAAACGCCATAGAACGCCTTATTCCACAGAAAGAATGTAACAAGGAACATCACATTTAAACCACGTCCTTTGCAAATGTTCTGATATAACAAGCTCAGCAACAGAAATACTTATTCAGTGGGTCAAAGCAGAACAGAGGGAAAGGAAGGAAAGGAAATTCAAAAATAAACTTTTCCAGGGGAACAATTTTTTGTGACCATTTCAGAGGTGAATGTAATTTTTTTTTTTTTTTTAAATCTGAGTTTGTGCAACAGCAAATGTCTGCGTAGTTCAGTGTGTAGGGTGTTTGGAACGGTTTGGGAAGAAAGCGCAAATGTAAATCTAAAAAAACAAAACAAAACAAAACATAAAAACCATTCCACAGAGGGAATTTGTGGGAGGTATTTGATGGAGGACTATTTTGTTGGAAGTTGTAAATACTGTGCATATATGCCTGTAAAAAAAAACCATGTGTTTTGCACATTGAGCTTAAAGCTTTATGTGCAGTTGAACTGAGAGTTTCCCCCTCTTTTCCAGACAGCATTTTGTCTGCTTTCATTCATTCATTCACTCACTCAAAGACTGACTACAAGGCCTCGGCAAGAGCAAAGAATTGAGATGGATTGCTGCAAAATACTGTCAAACACATTTGAACAAACCTTCATACATTCAGCAACAATATAGAATGGATATCAGGAAAACCAACTCCCTCATCGACATAAACAGACACTTTTCCAGTGTTCCAGTGAAAGAAAAGGACTTCAAAAAATAATAGAAACAAATATATCCAGTAGAAAAGAAATCCACTTTTACATTTGTGCAAATGATATTGCAAAATATTATTCCTAAAGACAGTGTTTAGTAATAATATTCAAAGTCAGCATAAATCCAGTGTCTGTCCCTTCAGGTTCCCGTTTGGACCAAATAGAGATGCATACCAAAAACACAAACACAAAAAGCATAAACTCGGAGTGGCAGCAACCTGTGCTTGACCATTTTCATTCCATACAAACAAACAAACAAACAAACAAACAAACCAAAAAAGAAAGAGTTGTTCAATGTGAGCCTGGCTTTGACTAGCGAGCGGCTGCCTTGAAGATCAGCGTAAAGTCCACATGACCGTGTGGTGAGAGTGACAGTGCTGCTGAGCAGCGGCGGGGGCGGCCCACCTCTGGCCAACCTGATCGGGTGTCATCTCTCGGCCCGCCCCCCAGGGGTGGCACCAGGCTGTGGCGTGACCTTGGGGGGCCGCCTGGTTCGGTCCGAAGGGCATGCAGCTCATGACCGACCGCCACGGGTGGCTGCGATCAGCCGGCTGGGGCTCGGCCGCAGTACCGCCCGTGGCAGCAAGGGGGCCCCCAAAGGGAAGAGGCGCGTTGATGCCGTTGGTGTCTGAGCAGCAGGGGCCGCCGTGCTGAACCAAGGCGCCGCCGATCGCCATGTATCGATACTGCAGCTGATGCTGCTGGTAGTAAGACAGAGCCTGGCTGGAGGTCGACTCCAGGCTGCGGCCACTCGACATCCCCGCCGACGGGCCGCCGCCGCCGCCATTGCCGCTCTCCAGTCTGCTCCACAGCTCATCATCCGCGGGCTCAGAGGGGGAGCGAGGCAGCGGCCCGACGGCGCCTTCGGACCAGCTTGGCGTTTGAGGGGGTTCGTCCAGCCAAACCGTCCGGGTGATTCTCCAGTTCTGTCCTTCCTCCGAGCCATCGTCGCTGCCGCTGTCATTCCCCAAGGACGACAGGACGTTGGCCACCCTCAGAGCGTCAGGCTGCACAGCTTGCACAAAGTCACCGTCCACTTCCTGCTTTCCCTCCGCGTCTTCGCCAGAGGGGTCCCCTTCTCCCGCCTGCGAGCCGAGCGACGAGCACTGCTCCTCCAGCTCCAAGTCCTCCGAGTGCTCCTCCGGCTCCGGCCAGGGGTCGAGGGTCGACTCCGAGGGCGGCGGCTCGTACATGGTGGACAGGGGGACCCTGTCTCTGCTGAAGGACGTCCTCTGCAACAGCACGGACCCTTCGGTCAGAGGCAGGCTTACCTTAAACACAGTGCTGTCTGCTTTCCGCTGATTCCCCTTCTCCACAGTGCTTCTAGACGGCACATCGCCAGCCCTGGGCTTGGTTGTTGCAGGCCCTTAAAGCAGTGGAAAGCAGAGTCATACATCAGTAGCATAAGATATAAAAACACATTGGACTGCTAAAGAAGGTGGAAAAACACACACACACACACACACCTTTGCCATTTAATTTCTTGTCAAAGTGTGAAGAATTTGCCGGTGTTTTTTTTAACGCCTGCAGGCCTGAAAAATGACAACAAAAAAAATACTGTAACATAAAATGCACAGCTTGTACATAAAATATTTTTTCATGCAATGAGAATGCATTCAAATGTGGAGAAGGAGAAAAAAACAAAAACAATCCCAAATAAATAAAATGCATGAGTCATGACACACTAAAATGTGGCCTACGAACATGAAACAACGTGGCTGAAGTTTTTAAACTCACTCACGTCACTGGAGATTCTTTAGAGATTCCCTGTGAAAGAGGCGAGACGTGGCCAAAGGAGTTAAGAGTGGGAGGGGCAGGGGGAGGGGTCTGTACTTACACCAGTGGTAGCTTTTGCTGCTCATGAGACGACAGAGAGACTCGGGCAACGTCACCACCTGGAAACGCCAGACTCGTGCGTCAAATATGAACGGATGAGACGAGCCAAAGGGAAAAAAGCTGTAAAATGTCAGAGAAGGGATGAGAATAAAACAACACCTCTGGCCTCCGTGCGCCCTCCTCTTCCTCCACTTCCTGCGCCAGGGTTTGGAGAGGAAACTTGTTGTTGGTGATGCCTGGCATCAGCGCCTGCATTTGCTCAGGACGAGTTTCCAGCTGCACACAGATGGTTTTAAAATAAAATAAAATAAAATAAAATAAAATAAAATAAATAAATAAAAAGGTGGGAATATCACGCTTGATGGAGGACGGCTCTCGCATTTGTGCGACGGACGAGCAATAATACCCACCAGGTAGTTGATGAGATGGGAGCTGGAGGACAGGTGGTAGACGATGCCTCCAGCGCTGCTTCTCTGGCAGCAGCAGCGACACAGGAAGCAGCGCGATTGGCCTTCCTCGTTTTTACACTCCAGCACACGGCAGAGACCTGCGAGGACGCAGCACCCCGACAGTGTTCAATGCTTGACCTCTGACCCCACAACATTGCTATTATGTAGCTGGTAAAAAAAAAAAGAAGAAAAAAAAAAAGAACTACAATTCTTTTTTCTTTAAGATGACTGAATCGTGAGTCGTATCATTAGGTTGACGCGTCCGCCCAGTTCACAGAGTAGTTTGCTCAGTAGCTAAGAACTGCTAATTATACTTTGCTACATGGAAATACTGTCGAGAGTTGATAGTGATTATATTTTGTTTGTATGTTTCACGACAGTTTTTCCAAAGAGTTGAGAGTGGATTCAACCTCACTGCTCGCAATGGAAAAAGCAAAGAAATCAGGAAAAAAAACAAAAAAAACAAAAGCTTCAGTTTTCATGGGATCGCCTCACACACGTTAACCATCTGTTTAGTTTGACGTCACGTCAAGCGAGGACAGAATATATTTTCACTTGTGTGCTCACCGAAGAGATGAGTGTAGCCGTCCAGGAAGCTGCTCTCTGACAGCGCCGGCTCTTCGTGTGAGGAGGGAGGAGCGACGGGAGGAGCGGCGGGAGGAGCGGCGGGCGACTGCGGCTGCAGCCAAGAAAAATCGTCCCCCAGCACCGGCGCTGACAAGGGTTCCTCGTACGCCATCTGCTGGTCATCACCATCCCTAAAAAGCGCAGCGCTATCCCACTGGGGAGGGGGGGATCCCGGTTCTGCGCCCGCAGCGCCTGATTGGCTCTCGTCATAATCTCTTACAATATTAACCAGAGCCATGGCTGCAACAAGGACAGACGCACAACGGAGGGGATGCGTAAACAAGGGAATGACATCACACAGACAGGAAGCAGGTGGACGGAGGAGTAGAGGTCGACTGATTTTTTTTTTCTTTTTTTTTTCTTCCAGCTTTAAAGGCTGTTAGATCATAAACATGACGATGCAGTGGTCGGCCACAGCGAGAGGGTTGCGAGTTTGATTACGACTCGGGTTTTACTGTGCAGAATTTGTAAGTTCTGGTTCGTTTTGGTCACAGGTACTAACCAGAAAGTTAGAATATCCTGAAAAGGTTGTTGTATTTCTGCAATTCAACTTAAAAAGTGAGTTTGGCATGTTATATAAAGGAATAATATGCAAATCAATATATTTCAAGTTTTTATTTCTTTGCATTTTGCTGATCAGGTCTTGCAGCTTAAAAAAAACAAACTCAAATTTTATAATAATTTTCTGAGTTTGTGGGTTTGTGGTTTTAATAAGTTGAAAATCTTCATCAGCAAAGTTACAACAAGGAACTGCTTGAGATGTCAATTTGTTGCCTTCATCTTTTATGTTAAATTGCCAAAATAAAACAACTTTTACTTGAGATTCTAATACTTGGGGTTGTACCTGTATGTGGCTTGCAGTGGATTCTGGACTCTTCTGGAGGAATAAAGGGGCACTCAGCGTGTGACTCAAAGCAGGACTACAGCTGAACTGACCTTCTATTGTGCTCTGAAACGTTCAAAATCGCAGAATACAATAACTCCAGCGTTACATGTTGCTGTGAGTCATACGCTTGTCAATGAACGCTGTTATTTTGTCTCTTAAGTAACACAACTGAGGATTTCCAGCCAATCAGTCGACCTCTACAGCAGACATGGAGGATCGGCAATGGACAAACGAGCACGAGTCACTGACCATGGTCCACGGTGGAGGAGAGCATCCTCTGGTAGAGAGCATCGTCAACCGCTAACAACTTCACAGGAGGACGGGCACAAAAGAGGACGTCAGTCAACACACCTGCCGCTTACAGCCACTGACAGTAAGTGGGCAGGGGGAAGGGGGGGGGGGGGGTGTGAGAGTGGAGGTAGAGAACCTAAATGAAGAAAGAAAAAAAAAACCAAAAACCTGGATGTCTCCCGGTCCCTCTTCACTCTCCAGCGTCTTGGCCATCTCCATCAGCGGCCAGGCCAGTTCACAAAGGTCAGCGTCATCCTTCCATTTGGACACTAGGTGGGGATGACGAGCTCTCTGACGGCGGCGCAAAACAGAAAAGCCCCTCAACACAAGACGTCGTGCAGCAGAAACGATAAGAAATCCAGAGGCGGATCCTTACGATGTAGTTGTATCTGTGCAGGCTGCCCGTGATGTGGTTCCGCACGTCGGCTTTGCTGAGTCGCAGCACGCACACCTCGCACAGGTACAGCGCTTCCGAGCAGCGCCCGTCCGCCATCCAACATTCTACGATGTTGCCCAGGCCTGAATGGGCCAAAGAAAAAAACAAGGCCAACAATTAGGGAAACACAGCAGACACACACACACACACACACACACACACACACACACACACACACACACACACACACACACACACACACACACACACACACACACACACACACACACACACACACACACACACACACGTAGATTACAACATTCACTCTGTGGGATTTTTCACAGCAGACCGATGATGGGTTGCAGCCTGCTCCCGTTGTTCAAATACACCTTGAGTGAATCTACAAGGTGGCTTTTTCTGCGACCAGCTTCTGCAGACAGACAAAGAGTGCAAAAGTCAAACAGATATACAGTATACACACACACACACACACACACATATATATATATATATATAAATATATACAGTACTACCCAGAAAATGAGAATCTCCTGAAAAGGTTGCAGTATTTCTGCAATTCAACTTAAAAGGTGAATGTGACATATTATATAAAGGAATAATATGCAAATCAATATATTTCAAGTTTTTATTTCTTTGGATTTTGCTGATCAGGTCTTGCAGCTTAAAAAAACAACCTCAAATTTTATAATAATTTTCTGAGTTTGTGGGTTTGTGGTTTTAATAAGCTGAAAATCTTCATCAGCAAAGTTACAACAAGGAACTGCTTGAGATGTCAATCTGCGTGGAATGGCTCAATAAAATGTGTTGCTTTCATCTTTTGTGTTAAATTGCCAAAATAAAACAACTTTTACTTGATATTCTCATTTTTCGGGTAGTACCTGTGTGTGTATGTGTGTGTATGTGTGTGTGTGTGTGTGTGTGTGTGTGTGTATGGATGAGCGGCAAGAGACAAAAAAACTCCTCATCCAACCTCTCTGTGCATCAACGTGCTGCATGCCGCCGCCACCGCAGGAATGGCCTCCACCGTTGACCTGAGGCACGAAGAGGAACAGCGAGGTCAGGATGCTGAGACGGCACTGAGACCTCAGAGGACACATAGACAAAACACGCAGGATTTCTACTCGGGAGCCTCTGGCCTAAAGACATTCCGTCAAAACTCTGCTTTTCTCACACGCAGGCTGGAATGAAATTCTGCAGACAAAAGCCTTGAAAGAGTTTATCGCCTTTTCCGGGTCGACGCTCACAATCAAGAGTACGAGGCACTCTGAGCAGAGTGGCGCATCGGATGAATAAAGGAGCGAGATTTTTAAACACATAAGAACGTTGGCAAAAAAATTGGGAAGCACGCAGAATAAACAGGAAGTCATCAAAGGTCAGAGCTCCAGTTAGAGGAGAGGAGAGGAGAAGAGAGGAGAAGAGAAGAGAAGAGAAGAGAAGAGAAGAGAAGAGAAGAGAAGAGAAGAGAAGAGAAGAGGAGAGGAGAGGAGAGGAGAGGAGAGAAGAGAAGAGAAGAGGAGAGGAGAGGAGGCGTCTTTCACAGTGAGGGGGAAACGTCTGCAACTGCGGGGGAGCGACTTGCAGTCCATCAAACTCGGTAGGAATTCCAAAAGTATTCCATTATTCTAAGAAGAACTCGCGCTTGGAGCCAAGGAGGAGCGGAGTCAGCTGGTTTCCAGGTCAAATGAACGAATAACAATTTTCCATGACAGTCTCTCCACCCCTCAACCCTCGCCTTTGTTGTGGAAAGAATAAAGACACGGGGGGGGGGGGGGGGGGGGGGGGGGAGATAAGGAGAGGGGAGGATAAGAGGAGACAAGACACAGATTTACAGCTCACCCTGGCGGAACACGAGGAGAAGTCTCCGGAAGGTCAAGCCCTTAGAGAAGAGGTCAACCCCGAGTGACCTGCACAGGGGAGTCATGAGGTTCCGACGACCACAAAGGACCTCATAGATGGTACAAGGCACGACGGGCGAGCACATGCATGACAGCATGAACACCACAGGGTGAATACAACATGCACACGTGCCACCAATGACAAAGGACTCATGCAAGGGTAACTACAGGCATGGACGCCTGAGCGTCATGTGCAATGCTGGTGGTGGTCACTACATGATGGTTCCATGGCTCTCCTGATGGAACTAAAACAGACTGCGTGCACTAGCGGTGATTATATGGATAACATGTGCTAAACAAACAGAATAAAAGAATAATACAAGAAGACTTATTTTCCATTGCACCTTGCGGATGGTGTCAAGTGGCTATTTTACAGGCCATTATTTCATTCTTCACCTGCGTCTCCTCCTGGGACCATCAGGGTCTGGGACCATCAGGGTCTGGGACCATCAGGGGTGCCGCCCACACTCTTCAGACCCCATTGTTCATTTGGTTGTACAGTCCACAGAATAAATAGCTCACGCACCTGTTCCTTCACTTCACCGCCCCACACCCTGCGGAGTCCGGGGGAGTTATTTGGAACTTTCAGTTCAGGACGCTGCACGACTTCAGGCAGGAGAGAGAACTTGCCAGATTTTCAAAGTCGTGCAAAAATACTGCCGCACTGACGTTACATAAAACCGACACAAGGTTTTTTTTATAAATCACTTGAAGACACATCTGCAAACTCCTTAAAAAAAAAAGCAATCTAATGACTTCTTTAACTACTTTGCTTCATGAGTAATCAATGTCTAAATACTTCCGTTAAAGAAAGACAAAGTGAGGGTGGAGAGCGTCTTGTTTCCTGCACATAACGCACAGCGAACCACAATACTCTCTGATTCAGACGAGATGAATTCAAAACAATGTTTGTATTTCCAGCCGCAAACGCAATCGCAAAAAGTTTTTTTTTTTTTGTCTTTTGCCGCCGCCATGCTTGCTTTAGTGCGTCGTCGCAGTCACTTTATTTTATTTTTTCCGGTTGTTTTTCTAAATTTCAGCCATTTTGTGGATAATAAAATATTTTTTAGCTTTTTAGAAAAGTAATGCAATCGTTTCTTGATGAAATAATTATGATATAAATACCAGTTTTGCCACAGTACCCTAACCCTAAAAAAAAAAAAAAACCTTTGGCTGTCCAATCGATGCCTGACGTCTTTTGGAATAAACTTACTTCTATGTAATGAAGTCGGTGTCAACGAGGAGTCCTCCACCGTCGTCCGCACAGGACTGCTGCCGCCTGACAATCCAGCACAGGTCAGGTTGTTAGGTGAATGTTCTTTCCTGACGAACCTCCTCTGTTCTTTATCTACATGCCAGCGAAACAGCAGAGAGCGTCGTCAAGGTCCTTGTCAGGGTCGGCGTGACTCGCCCCGATCTTTCCCCGTGGGAACCGCGCCGTTCTTTTGACATTTTCTTCGCCAACATTCCGCAGGATTGTAGTATCCACCACTTGGAAACTGGCGACTGCAACATGGTTCAAAATCCTAACGCCAATGCAAATTCCCATCGAAAAACTTTAACCTTGCGGGGCATTAATTCATCATCCCAACCTCAGAGAGGAGCTCCCCTGCACATTCCTCTCCTGCAGACAGAGGTCAGTGTCGGGTCGGGTCAGGTCAGGTCAGGTGGTCTCCTTAATCTCGTAAATACACGTTCGGAAAGTTTGCCAGTAAATTAGACGTTTATTCAAAACAAACTCCCCCTGAGCACCCATCACTGCAGCCGTTTGCTGTCGCTTTGACACACACACACACACACACACACACACACACACACACACACACACACACACACACACACACACACACACACACACACACACACACACACACACACACACACTATCCGCCAGATGGCGCATCAGTACCGTGAGTTGCCAGTGGTTCAAAACAACAGCCACTCTCCAGTGAGATAAAACTGAGTGGAATGAGGGGAGAAAGGGGGAGAGTGTGGAGGAGGGAAAGAAAGAAGCGACAGTACACTGTAGCGCGATGCAGGCACAATCAGCACGGCAGACAATGCGATTAAAAGTTGAATTAAAATCGGCGCCAGAATATTGTTTTTTTATTTTTTTATTTTTTTTTTAGATTTTCTGTAAACTGTGGAATGAAGTGACAACGGTCTGTATCTGAAGGTCTGTACAATACCGCGACGATAGCATTTGGGAAATTGAAGAAGAAGAAGAAGAAGAAGAAAGAAAAAAAAGTCAAGTACGACTCGGAAAACAATTGGGTGTCGGCGGTACCACGCGTGAGGCCGGCGGGAAGGCGTTCCCGCGACCGAAACGTGAAGGCGCGTGATCGCCTGGACTCAACGTCGCCGGTAAAAGTTACTGCGGAACACTGACTGTCATAACGGTTTTTACACGCACAACCACGCTCGGCGTGACACCCGACGCAGGAATAAACTTTTGCAGACAAACTCACCGACATCACGTCGTCAAAAAGAAACGGCGTCCGCGAGGCGGGAAGCGGCTCTCCGGTGTCAGCCGACCTTAGACACGCGCTTCCTATTGACGACGTTGGACTGTTTCAAAGTTGGTGGTGTGTGTGTGTGTGTGTGTGTGTGTGAGGATGGGGGGGCGGGGCGTGCGCAGTACCTGCTACCTGGCCGCACACTGAGCCAAGAGCTTCGTGTTCTTCTTCTGCTGCCTTTAGTTTTTTTTTTTTTATGGCTGTTGACAAGCGACGTTTGATGTGCAATACTGCCACCTTCCGAACTGGAGTGGATCAGAACAACGCACTCTTTTAAAGGGGACCTGTTATACAGAAGGACAGCACAGTTGGGACGCTCACAGGTTGTGACCTCCAGCTTGTGACTCTTCAACACGACCAAGTGCCGCGGGAAAGGCTCCATCCTTCAGCAGCAGTTTAGCGGCTAATCCAGCTTCATGCTGGCCCGCGATAACACAAACAGCCCCGTGTGAAATGCCAGACAGAAACTGAGTTGTTTTGCCCAGAAAAAAAAAAGCAACTCCATCCACTTGTGCCTGGTGCTTGCCTGGATCTGCACTGGAAGAGTGCGTTTCCTCCTGCAACCTTATTCCTTCGTACGAGGCCGGTGTCAGGTTTAACCCCAAACAATTACGCAAAAAGAAAACACACAGGAGTCAAGTGTGGGTTTGTGTCGCGAGGAGAGCTGAGACGGCGGGCAACGTCAGTCAACGTCAGTCACGCTCCGTCTCACGGGCCTCATTTTGTTATGCATTTAGGGGCGGTCCCCGGGTTGCGTACGGCTAGCGATTAATCTTTCACACATTGGGCAAACATACAGAAGATTTCGCTGAAGTCGTACATCCTCTGTCTGGCGTCCCCCCCCCCCCACCACAGTATCTGTTCCTCATCATCACATTTGTTAGTATTCGCACAGTTCACTGTTCGGTTATACGTGAATGATGGTTAGTACTTGCATATTTCATTGTTCGGTTACACACAAATAATGTTTGAATCACGATTAAGGGATATGAGATTAATATTCTTTAAGCATATTATGGGATAAATGAAAAACGTGTGTATTTTCCCCAACAGCCGGTGTTGAGAATAACGACACGCTTGCCACATAACCAGATTCCATCCTCACCGTCTCCTCCAAACCCCCCTTCTTAAGTTCCCTCCTCTCCTTGCGAGTACTGAGGATACTCCAGAACAATTTCTAAGCCACAACAACATTATCTGTAATTGGAGAGAAAGTATGTGGGATACCACCTTGACCAGAGGCTGACTGGAGATGTCCACATTGAGAAGTCAATAAAAACTGTAGTCTGTATCTCACCGTCATGGCGAGATACAGACTACCTGCAGACGACCTCGTTATCATCTGCACCACTCTCATCAGGCTGTGTCTTGAATGCAGCTCAGTGCTCTTGGTGGGTTCCTCTTAAAAAAAAAAAAAAAAAAAAAAAAAAAATACAACAGGCAGAACCCGAGCGAGTTCAGACACGGCCGGGCCTGTAAAAATCATCAAAAGGAGAGCTGATAACATCTCACAAACCCTACCGTCACTCCAGACCAGGAGGGAGGAGGCTGCAGTGAAGCTGGTCAGTGACGTGCACGATGAGCAACACCCCCCTCATGACCCGTTACCTCCAGCACGAGGCAACTGCACCCCCAGGACTTTGAGGAACCAGCACAAGAATGTTGAACCCTGCATACAGCAGTTAGGCTATAAAGTGACCGATCAGACACTGCACAGGGCAGCAATGAAGAGATTTTATTAAAAAAAACAAATAGAAGGCATGAAAAAAGCACATTACAATAAAACATCATAAAAAAAATAGAGACAGCAATAAGACAGCAGCACCCTTTTCTTTGCTCTAATCAACAGAGCGGAACATTAGTATGCACAATAACTAGCATAGATGTAAAAGAAAATGTCACTCAAACTAAAATAAATTGCAAAACTTATGGTAGCTGGAACAATCTTGCATGAACATTAAACATTTTTTACACAACATTAATTGTAATTAATGAGAACAATTGTCATCATTGCCCCTGCAATCAGTCTCCTTCACATTAAGAGTTTTGTTGACGACGCAGTTTAAAGGCACCTGTAGTACGACTGTGGGTAAACGCTGGCCTGACTGCCGAGCGTCTGGTTGGCACTGGGCCAGGGGGTCAACTGCTGCTGCTGCTGCTGGAGCTGCTGCTGCTGGAGCTGGAGATGCTGCTGCTGCTGCTGCTGGAGCTGCTGCTGCTGCTGCTGCTGCTGCTGCTGCTGGAGCTGCTGCTGGAGCTGCTGCTGCTGCTGGAGCTGGAGATGCTGCTGCTGCTGCTGTATCTGGAAATGCTGCTGCTGCTGCTGCTGCAGCTGGAGATGCTGCTGCTGTTGGTGCTGCTGCTGCTGGAGCCACTGTTGCATCTCCTGGCTGTAGCCAGCAGGAGTCCCTGGGCTCGGGTAGCTGGCGGCCACCTGCCCAGCGCAGTAACCTGTCGCCCAACTGCCGACTGAAGAAGTGGCACTCTGGTAGTGAAACGTGGCCACCGCTTCCGTCGACGTGGTAACTCTGTTGGCGCCGAACCAAGGCTCTGTGGCTCTGGCTCTGTCCGTGACGATGGTGTTGATGTGTAGCTTATGACAGTCGGAGCCGGTACCCGTTTTCTGGCTGGCGTCACCAGCTGCGGTCAGGCCGGGAGTGTTGGTGTGGAGGAGCTGCAGGTTCTGGTCGGAGCCTGGAGAAGGGGGAGGAGGTGTTGGAGGTGGTGGGTTAGGAGGAAGGGGAGGGGGAGGAGGAGGAGGAGGAGGAGGAGCAGGCAACCCCGGGGACGTCACAGAGGCCTCGGCCTCGACCTGGACTTCCCTTGCTGTGTGCAAATCTGTCTGGCTTCTTTCACTGTTAGGCGTCATCTTGGGCACGGTCTGCAAGTGCACGTGCTTGGAGTTATCTTCTAGCCCAGCGGGAGGTGACTCAGGAACGCTGGGTGCAGCAGTGTGAGGTGGACCTGGCATCATGGTAGTGGTGGTAGCAGCAGCAGCAGCAGCAGCAACAGCAGCCTCACTTCCCTGGGACTTCACACGTTTTATCAAGGCCGCTAGATATTCCAGAGCTTTATCGTCATTGTCCGCCCTGGCTGTGACCTTAATGTCAGCAGACAGGAAGCTGGAGGACGAAGAGGACGAGGTGGAGGAGGAGGAGGACCGTGCGTATTTGACCGGTAAGCCGTCATCAGGTTTGGGTTTTTCAGTGTCATCTGCAGGCCTTTTCCTGCCCAACAGGGAACCTGGTCTTGGCGGCGATGGCGGAGTCTGATTGGCTGTGGGACTTCTGTAGGTTGAGGAGGAGCAGGAGGAGGAGGAGAGGGAGGAGGTGGAGGAGGAGGGGAGTTCTGGGGGGAGCTCTTGGTGAGGACGACTCCATGATTTCGGTGGTTTCAATTGTTGGTTCTTGGAAAGACCCTTGCAGGCTTCGTGAGGAACGTTGCGAGAACCGGGATCAGCGTCCTGGGAGATGCGCCGCACGTGCTGGTGACTGGAGACAGCAGTCTTGAGAGAAGGAGGATTTTTTGTTTGTCGTCTTAAATCTAAGAAACACAAGAAAAAGAACCAAAAAATTAGTATTGGATTGTTGGATGTTTTTCATTGGTAATATTTATTTTCAAATTAAAGTACTCCTCTAAAGTTATTACAAAGAAACCAGGTGACGCTTCCCTGACTTTCCCACGTACAACTTGCCACAACCCTGTTTGGGAAATCAGCCCTTTGTGATGTCACCAAGATCACTGATACTATTGACAACCCAGCAAGGTGTTGGCTCGGCCCACTTTGCTCTGAGAGCACCTTGTTTTTTTTTTGTTCAACTTGCAAGGTGGGAGAGAGCATTCATTTCTAGCAGGAGACTGAAAACACGTGGCTAATCTGATCGCATGGAGTTGGGCATTGTAGAAATGTCGTAGAAGCTTCCTCGCCTCATCACGTGAACCCAGTGCAATGAACTGCCTGTGCAACACGTTGTTCCACTCGAGTTGGATGACTGAGAAGAATGTCCTGACCTTTGAATGACCTTATCAGCAACTTCTGAGGCCAGAAGACTCGCCTCTGAAGACAGGTCGACAGTGTGCGCTCAAAGATCGGCCAGCTGCGACACGGCTGAGGATACGAGTCGGCTCGCTGGGTGCAAAAACTAAAGACGATGCTGTGTGTGTGTGTTTTGTTTTGGGTTTTTTTGGAGAAGAAAACTGGGGCCTCGACTTTCATCGCTTTTGAGTGTAATCTAGTTTTCCCTCTTTAACACTACACGTTTATCAATACTGTGCAAACCTTCATAAGAACAGAGGGCTCCCCATACCCGTGTCGGCTGAGTACTGTGTGTCTGCGGAGTGTGCTGGTCTCCAACGGCCATCAGGCTGCATGTCTGAGAAAAACCAGAGAAAAGAGAAAAGAAAAAAACAAAAAACAAATAAAACTCTCCTAAACTCCTCTCATATTCGTATCGACTTTATTCAAGAATAACTAACTAAATAAATGAAAAATACTGTTGTACTGTGGCCATCGAAATAGAATCAGGTCAACGCATCTGAACTCAACACAAGCAGCGGGGAAATGAGTGCTTGGGGGATGATAACGCTTTGCAGTTGCGGTGCTCCTCGGCAACACATCTGAGAGTCCAGGTTGACTTTATTGACAACCTTTCTAACAAACATCTATTTTGTGGGACGAGCAGCAGAGCAGCAGAGACCCTACTTTGCAAAGCTCCAACAATAGAACTTGTCCACAGTCAAACAACTTTAAACTCCTCTGACAGGAAAGAAAACTGCAATAATAAGATCAACACATTTACATTAAGAAAACCAAACTGATTCTTTCCCCTCTTTGTCATTTGCCTCTATGATGCATCTGCTGAACAGAACTAGAAAATGTTTTCAACATTTTAGCGTCACAGCAGAAACATCTGTTTAAATGTCTTTTTCTCTGGGATCTTACAGCGGTCGTCTTGATCTTGTGCCGATTCTGGGAAAAAAAAAAATAAAATCAGAGTAAGCTGACTGAGCTGCACACAAATAGTCAATAAAACAAACAAAAAAAGGAAACTACGCAAAAATTCTTGGCTGCGTACCGTTTTGTCTAGTGGCGCTGGAGATGCTCTGGTGTGGCGGACTCTTGATTTTTCGGACCATTTCCACAGCTGGAGGAAAGCAGAAGAGTCGATGCTAAATACACACCTAGGCAGGGAGGCCACACACCTGCTGAGCCCTGGCAAAATGAACACTACCTTCACTGAACGGCGCTGTCCGAACGCAGTCGTGCATGTCGCTCCTCAGCAGGACCACCTTTCAGAAGGAAGGATGCAAAACAGATGGAAATTAACCGGGGGGGGGGGGGGCAAAGGTTCTATTGTAATGTGTCTGTTTCCAGAGTCACAAAACCAAGTCAATACATAGTGTGGTGGTTTGTCCTGCAGCAGCAAAGCGGAGGAAGGAATCTTCATTGACTTGATTGTCTAGGTGTGAGTTTATTACACGAGAGGTCTAGCATCAGTCAGGCAGCCTGGTTGGCCTGAGGGAGCTCTCGTGGTCAATGTGGACCGCTCCAGAGACAGAGACACAGATCTAATGAATAGGCGATAGGGTAACATTACCTGGGGGTGTTCAAAACCTTGTTGGGCAAAGACTGTGTGACTCATTAAGCCTCGTAAACAGTGACCCTGGGTGACCCAGGCGGTGGGCAGACACAGGAATTGCCTTTGCCACCTCACAGGAGTGGGAATTTATGACCTCAGGCTTTTCTTGAAGGGAACTGTTTCAGCAGGTCAGGCCAGAAGCAGAGGTGTGTAGTAACGAGTTACATTTACTGCGTTACATTTACTGGAGTACATTTTTGGAGAAATTGTACTTCAAAGTGTAAGTTTTATTCACAATACTTTTTACTTTAACTTGAGTAAATTTGGTAAGAAGAAACGCTACTCTGACTCCGCTACGTTGCACTGTGCGGCTCGTTACTACCTTAAACTTTTTTACTATTACTCAAGTACTTTTTTACGCCACTACTTTTTACTTCTACTTAAGTCATATTTTTCTAAAGTAACTGTACTCTTACTTGAGCAGAATTTTCGGCTACTCTACCCAACTCTGACCAAAATGAAGGACGGCCCATTTGGCTCACGGCCAAGTAAGGACTTGTTTCCTGCCTCAGATATTAGCCTAAAACGGGGAACAAAGGCTACAACCACAGCCAATGAGGCTGGGAAATGAAGAACGGGCAGCCAATCGAAGGACGACAATGGAGAAGACATTCGCATCAGGAGTCGGCTTGTTTGTCTTTGTATTGAAGGACTTTTTTTTTTTTTAGGAGAGAGGAGTCAGTCTGACTCGACTCCAGAGATCTCTGTACCATCTATCTTGTTCATCTAACACGTGCTGCTTCCATATGCAACAGGCTCATAGCGTTTGGCAGAGGATGTGTCAACAGTCAACAGTGAAAACTGCTCTGTTGACACTGGCTAAAGCTTCGACAGTGCTGCGGATTGTTAGTTACCTGTGCATCAATGTTGGCCTCCTGCGCCATCAGCTGATGCACCACGTTCTTAAAGATGTTCAGCTTGTAGTCCTCGCTGATCTCGTGGTCGTCCCAGAAGTACAAGTACTGGGGGTACTGCTGCATCTGCTCATCAAGCAGATCACATCGTGTCAGAAGACACACGCACGCACGCACGCGCGCGCGAGTCTGACGGGCAGCAGCTCACCATGTAGTTGAACTGGTGTTGAGTGCTGGACACGTGTTGGCAGATGTCGTGGTTGGGGATGACCTCAGAGCAGCTCTCACACAGGAAGAAAGTGGACAGGTGGCTGGAAGAGGCGCCCCGACACTCCCACATGGAGCGGAGACCTGAGGAGGAGGACGCGCGAAAGACGAGAGGGGCCGTCGCTTGTCACGTGGGATTGAAATAACGAGCTGGATCAGAGAGGGAGAGAGAGAGAGGGAGAGAGAGGGAGAACAACGACAACTCACCTATGACCAAGTCACAACCTCTGACCTCCAAAGAAAGTGACAAGTTGCTCCGGCAGCAAAGCCTTTCCCCTGTGACGACCAGACAACACAGTCATTGGTGCAAAAAAACCCAACAAAAACACTCATGGTTCAAAGATGGATGGATGGACGGGTGAATGGATAGTTGGATAAAGGATGGATGGATGGAGGAATGAACGGGTAGGTGGATGGATGGCTGGTTGGATGAATAAAGGAATGGTTGGATGATGGGTGGAGGCAGGGAGGGAGGGATAGATGGATGGTTAGATGGATGGATTGAGGGTTGATGGATGGATGATGGATTGTTGGATGGACAAACAGGTAGTTGGGTGAATGGATTCAACTCAATCCATTCAGCTAAGGATGATGGATGGATGGATGGATGGATGGACCATCCCTACCTCGCGATGTTGGAGATGGAGGTCTCTGTGCACATGCAGGATGTTTTGGTCCAGGCACCTCTGCGTGGCTGTGTGCTGCCTGGTTCTGAAGCTCTGCAGCAGAGGTGGAGGAGGAGGAGGAGGGGGAGGGAGAGGGACTCTGAATGTCTGCACGAATGTATAGTCGTTCTTGCAGCAAGGTGAGCATAAAGCATGCAGCGGCAGACTGTGGGCTGCTTTCTATCATTTCCTGTACAGCACCACTGTATAGTTGCAACTGCAGCGTCTGAAACATCTTGACATGCGTTGGGAACCTTTGGAGGAGGAACACAGAATGAAGCAGGCAGTTTGTGCTGAAGGGTCACTGACAGGAAGCAGAGAGGTCAATCTAAAGGAAGGGGGTTTGAAGGAGCTCCATAAAATACCTGACATGTTTCAACATTTCCCATGTGATCAAGCCCCTTTAAACATTTCCCATGTGACCATTCACACATTTCTCCTGTGGCTCACCACATTCATTCTGGCACAGTCACACATGTTCCCTTCAAAGAAAGACCATCTACGCATTAGATCTGTATGTATACGTCCCATTTGGGCACTTGCTAGTGTGGTGAATTCTGCAGGTGGCTTCGAGGGATGTCGATGCTGAAGGAGTCTTCGCTGACACCGACTTGGTTGTGTAAAAACTGGTTTATTTGCAAAGAAGTCAGCAATCAAACAGGCACCATGGAAGCCCGGGGATGTCTCTTGGCCAGGTGTGAGCAACTCCAATGACCCTTTGTTCACATCTCCTCTTATACCCCCAGTAACCCGGGATGAAGATACCAGGAGTGGGGGAGAATGTATACATTCCTTAGTTGCACCCCCAATGGCCATCTGGTTATGATTCGATGGCAGTGAGCAACAACAAGGCCATATATGGAAACAGAGACGCCCTTCGTGAAGGAGTGCAGCAGGGTCACTGCTGAGTTCAAATCAGGCAGTATACATAGGTTCAGATACTACACTAGAAACAGTGTGGACCGCCAGCCCTAATTGCTAATTGATTTTAAAAAAGGAATCTGATTTGAAACAGCCTTAATATTGCATCGACTGTCATTCATTGTCAAAGAGTGTGAGTAACTCACGAACAAGAGGACACATACCTGCCATCCTCATCCCAGCAGCACCGAACTCGGGCTTTGTTTTGGCCACAGGACGGCCGGAATGATGCGGATCGGGACAAAGACCTTTGTCCTCCGAGCTCCTCGGGTACTGACGTCCGTCCGCAGCTCTTCCCATTCTGGCAGCAGGGTACTGATCTGGAGAATTGTTCTCATTCACTTATTGATCTATCTTTTTTTCTTTTAGGAGAGTTGAGTTTGAATCCACCAACTTAAAGGCTTTTAAACGCCGTCGTTTCTATTACCATGACGTGACGAGACATCGCTGGGACTGACGAAGACGCACTGCAGCTCCGCTGCCGCGTTGCCGCGCCTGCTCGCAGAGGCCCGTTCCCGCTGTCTGTTCCGCTTTTCTCTGACGATTTCAACCGCTGCAGTGAAAATAAAGAGGGGGCGATGCAGAGACGTGAGAGTCGCTGGTGTGCCGGAGAACTAAAACTATGACAGCTCCAATATCACAGAGAAGCCACGCAGTATTTCACCATAAATATGAACATCCATCCGTCCGTTTCTCTAAAGTCAATAGGCAGTTGTTGTTTTTAAATGGAGTGTCTTAAACATCCTGTGCCATATGTTATGAGCCTTTGCGTAGGAAAACAGGACGAACATGCAGTAAATGAAGCAGTCTGTGCTACTGGGTTCCTTCCCTTCAGACGAAGCAGGAGGGTCAACTTGACGGGGTTACTTCCCTATTTCCAAGCAAGACAAGTCAATTTAAAGGAAGAGGTTCTTCAGGAGCTCCAGACAATATACAGGTACTACCCAGAAAATGAGAATATCCTGAAAAGGTTGCAGTATTTCTGCAATTCAACTTAAAAGGTGAATGTGACATATTATATAAAGGAATAATATGCAAATCAATATATTTCAAGCTTTTATTTCTTTGGATTTTGCTGATCAGGTCTTGTAGCTTAAAAAAAAAAACAACTCAAATTTTATAATAATTTTCTGAGTTTGTGGGTTTGTGGTTTTAATAAGCTGAAAAACTTCATCAGCAAAGTCACAACAAGGAGCTGCTTGAGACGTCAATTTGTTGCTCTCATCTTTTATGTTAAATCGCCAACTTTTACTTGACATTCTAATTTTTCGGGTAGTACCTGTATGATATGTTCAACATTTTGACCCCATTCACTCTGGGACAGTGATGTGTCTTCCTTTAAAACAGATATCCATCTGTGCATTGGATCTGTGGCGTTGGAGCCGCAGCTTCAGAGTTGCCCACTTTGGCTACAAGACCTCGCTCAGGTGAACCTGGGTGCCCGACTGACGTTGGACTTCTCTGACACAATCAAGTCGGTGGTCAACGAGGACTCCTGCATCATCTGCACAACAACTGCCTATTGTTGTTTTCCGTCCATTCATATGATTTAATTCTCTTCTTCCCAGGCGCTGCTGGTGCCGGCGGCCACGTGCCGCGTCGTCCTCACCTTTGTTCATCTGCATGTCGGCCAGCTGGTTGTACTCGACTGCGTCCACTTTCAGCCTTTCAGCCTGAGAAAGATGTCAGCCGTCAACTGATAAATGTATATATAAATATAATGTAAATATATATATTGATCTTATATTTATGAACACGCACCTTGTTGTTGTGGGGGTCCAGCTCTCTCTCCAGTTCCAAAAAATAGGGCAGTAATTTGTCCAGTTTGCTCTCAGGCAATCTGTCAACAGCCGGGGTAAACTTTCTCTGGCAGGGAAAACAAACAACAAACAAACAAGGGTGTGGATTCAGCATCATGAATAAGCAGCAGTACGGTGCTCGACAGTGCTATCAATTCATTCTTCTTCTTCTTCTTCTCCACTTTTCCTGGGTAGTGTCTGATCGCTCTTGTGTGAGGTGAAAAGGTGAACGCTGGACCTCTGACCAATCAAAAATGATGTTGGCATGTCGATGATCAAGACTTTGGTAATGTTCTCTCCCTCTGCAAACGTGGAGCCAGTGGACGGAGGAGTCCTTCAAAGTGTCCGACGGACATTCTAAAGTACCGGCCAAATTTCACCGGGTCAAATCTGAGCTCCAGGATGGTCGCGTTTAACTCACCATCTACTCTTATAACAACATCTTTTATGGCAACAGGAACTTCAATAACAACTGTTTATAACCGCCGCTTCTTCACCAAACATTTAGTATCTTCCACCTGCGCCGCTGTGTAATCACCTGACCCATATATCCACCTGGCGCTGTGCTTGGACTTCCATTGTTTGGTTAAAAAAAAAAAAAAATTTCCACAATAGGAGTCTTAAGTGAATTCAATTGCTTGATGCCATCCTAATGTGCACATCAACAGACCGCAAACACATTGCACATCCCCTTACGTGCACTCGTGCAAACTGCTCCTATTCTCTGTGCGCCTTTGAAGCTTCAACGTAAAAAACAGAAACTACCCCTACTGTAGGAACCCACTTTTCTTGTACTCATAGATTGGTGATCAAAATAATTCCCATGACAGTTCGCTCTCAGGTGGGTTCGGCTCTGGACTCACCACCCAGTTGGATTTGTGGAAGTAATGGGACACGTGCTTGGAATTGCAAAGCTTCAACGAGCACAGCAGGCAGAAGACCTGCCTCTTCTTCCCGCATTCCACCACCACCAACTCATTAACGCCTGGTGGGGAAATGAACAAAGAAAAATTTCAAACAAATGCGCCTGGTTTATATACATATATATCATTTTTTTAATATATATACATATATATATATATATATATATATATATATATATATATATATATATATATATATATATACATATATTGAAATATATATATATATATACATATATATATATATATATATATATATATATATACATATATTGAAATATATATATATATACATATATATATATACATATATATACATATATATATATATATATATATATATATATATATATATATATATATATATATATATACATATATTGAAATATATATATATATATACATATATATATATACATATATATATATATATATATATATATATATATATATATATATATATATATTTCAATATATGTATATATATGTACATATTGAAATATATGTGCAGTGGCGGGCCATGCATTTCACACCTAGGCCATCAATGTATACATTATATATATATATATATATACATATATATATATATATATATATATATATATATACATATACATATATATATATATATATATATATATATACATATATATATACATACATATATATATACATACATATATATACATACATATATATATACATACATATATACATACATATATATATATATATATATATATATATATATATATATATATATATATATATATATATACATTGATGGCCTATCCGATATATATATATATATATATATATATATATATATATATATATATATATATATATATATATATATATATATATATATATACACACACATTGATGGCCTAGGTGTGAAATGCATGGCCCGCCACTGCACATATATTTCTATATGTATATATATGTAGGAGGTGAACAGGACATACCGACTTCAGGAGCGCTGTACAACGGGCTGATGTCCACCCAGGCTTTGACATTATCAAATTTGCCAGATGAGGGCAGAGCTGCGGCCTCGGGGCTCACGACAGCAGCACCCCGTGGCTTGTCCGTGTTCCTGCGGGGGTCCAACGGCGCTCTGGAAGGACGATGGCCGGGCGGCGGGGGGGCGGGAGGGGCTGTGGCGGCGCTGCGGTACACTGCTTGAGCGTCGCGCTGCACCGGCCTCTCACCAGTGGTGGTCCAGGCTTTAGCCTGATGTGGCGGCTCGTGACGCCACCGCTCCGTGTTACTCCGGTGGTCTGACGGCGTCGTGGGGGGCTGCGGAGGAGCCGCCGGGGGGCCGGTGCGCATTGCTTGAGCGTTGACCTGCCCCAGCCTCACCAGGATGTCAGCCCAGGTTTGAGCGCCTTCATGGCGTGCAGTCTCGGGACGTCGGGGGGCGGAGTCACGCGGTGGCTCCTTGTCCCTGCATGCATCCGACGGCACGGCTGCGGCGGGGAGTTGCGGGGGCTGCAGGACTGGGGGAGGGGCTCCGGTCGGGCTGAGGCTTGAGGCGGCTTGAGCTCTGGGCTGCACCGCCTTCTCGGCGACGTCGGCGCAGGCCGCAGCACGATCGCATCGCTGAGGCGACGGTCGAGAGGCGGGCCGCGGCTCGCCTGGTGGTCCTCTCGGGGGGTGGGTTTGGGATCGGGGGGGGCGCGGCGGGCTCAGGCGTGCTGCTCGGTCACAGGGTGGCGCCCCCTTCTCACCAGAGTGGACCCGGGCCGTCTCCCTTTCACCACAAGGTGGCCGAGACGCAAACTTGGAAGGCTTGCGGCTTATGACAGGGTTGGAAACTGATTGGAGGTTTCGACTGGGAGCAGACCGTCCAATGGAGGCGCCGCTGCTCCCACCGGCGCTGGTCAACCCGGCGTCCGTCTCAGCTGCTTCTGCAACTCTGGCAGTCGAGGGAAGGACGGGCGTCTCAAGGATGGAGGTCGCCGCAGGTGCAGATTCTAGCGGCCCGGCTGAGGCCAACGTGGACACCGGCGTGGCTGCCTTCTCCGACGTGACGGCGGCGTCCTGAATGTATTTTTTCACGTTGAGGGAACAAGCGGCGGCGCTCGGGCTCCTGTCCACCGTCACGCACGATTTCGAGGCGACGGGCCGCACGCAGCTCGGGTTCGTTGCACTGGGCAGAGCCACACTGGAAGAGAAGGCCGCGGTGGAGGTGTTCTTGTCGTTGCTGTAGGATGGTGAAGGCGCTGCATTCTGTTTCGTAGCTTTCTTTGTCGGGGACGGGAGCACTGGCACCGATCCAGAGGTGACCCGGCAAGTTGCAGTGCTGGGTGACGATGCTTCGGTGACATTGACGCCCACATCGTTCACCTGTCCAGAGAAACACCTGCATTAAATCTGGAGCCTTTTTTCTCTCTGCAACATCCACACGGTGCAGGTGAAGCTCCAAGTGACCAGTGCTAAAACTGTGCTTAGACACGCGATGACGCAACACAAAAACCAAAAGAACAAAAACAAACTGAAGTTGTGTGTTTTTGGGTTGCAAATTTATGTAACATCTTTCAGGTATGTTATCAGAGACCTTTGTTCAGACACTAAAATTACATCAAACAGACAATGCTCAAATCAATTATCGACCACCAGGATCCAGAGTGGAGCCCTGAAGGGTCCCGGTGTCGTGACTCACCTGGAGGCGGACCCTCTGATGGTCGCGGACCCTCTGATGGTCGTGGACCCTCTGATGGTCGTGGACCCTCTGATGGTCGAGGACCTTCTGATGGTCGTGGACCTTCTGATGGTCGTGGACCTTTTGATGGTCGTGGACCCTCTGATGGTCGTGGACCTTCTGATGGTCGTGGACCTTCTGATGGTCGTGGACCCTCTGATGGTCGTGGACCTTTTGATGGTCGTGGACCTTCTGATGGTCGAGGACCCTCTGATGGTCGTGGACCTTCTGATGGTCGAGGACCTTCTGATGTTCGTGGACCTTCTGATGGTCGTGGACCTTTTGATGGTCGAGGACCCTCTGATGGTCGTGGACCTTCTGATGGTCGTGGACCCTCTGATGGTCGTGGACCTTTTGATGGTCGTGGACCTTCTGATGGTCGTGGACCCTCTGATGGTCCTGGACCTTTTGATGGTCGTGGACCTTCTGATGGTTGTGGACCTTCTGATGGTCGTGGACCCTCTGATGGTCGTGGACCTTTTGATGGTCGTGGACCCTCTGATGGTCGTGGACCCTCTGATGGTCGTGGACCTTTTGATGGTCGTGGACCCTCTGATGGTCGTGGACCTTCTGATGGTCGAGGATCCTCTGATGGTCGAGGACCTTCTGATGGTCGAGGACCCTCTGACGGTCGGCCCCAGCAACGTGGCCACTCACTTCCTTCTTGGGCTCAGAGTGAGCACACTGGAACTTATGAACTGTACCAGAGCCTAGAATTAAAAAAGTTTGACAAAGAAAGTCCACCATCATTACTGTTGCAAAGAACAAGAAATGGAAAAACTATGCAAATGAAGCTTAGATGTGCAGCTAAAATGGAGAGAATCAGTTGTGATGATGGGATAACAGCAGTTTAGTCACATGTGGAGTTTATACAGCAACAGCAACCCATCCTGATGAACTGATGACCCTCCAACACGCTGCAGGGTCCTAGTGTCTCCCACTCACCTTCACTTTCTGCAGGAAAGTCATGCGACGTGGCGTCCTTTTCCACTTTGACAGGCCACGCCCCCTGTGGTTCCTTGTGGCTAGGGTTCAGACGACCTTCACACGGCGCCTGTGGTGGTGGCTGGTGAAGGGGGCGGAACTTCTTGGGCTCCGCCCCCGTGTCCTCCTCCTGCAGCTGCTCGGACGCGGCGCTCGGCCTCTTTCTGCTCTTGGCCGGAGACCCTCCGCTCTGCCACTCCTCCCAGCCGCCCCCGCCGGCTTCCTGTTTGATCTTCGGCATATCAGCCGCGCCGCCTTCGCTCTTGCAACCTCCAGCGGTGTATGGGGGCGGCTGGCTCACGGGCGAGGCGTCCATCGGTTCCTCCTTGATCCCTCGCAGCGACCAGCACTCTACTATCTTGATCCCCAACGGACTGCCATCTTTTGCATTCTGCTCTTCTTCCTCTGGCTCTTTTTTTATTGGGAACTCCAGGTTCTGTTCCACTTTCACAATACTCTCAGTTTTCACTTCAGAGATATGAGGAACCTTGACCGGGGGAGTTTTGCCGTCTGACGGACTGGTTTGTCTCAGACACTGCTGTGCTGTCTGGCTGGTTTTGTCACTTGTGGGTTTCTCCTCAGTCGTCACTGTTGTCCTGGGCACTGAGAAAGACGGGAGAAAATTGAAAAATGCATTCCTTCATAATTAGAGCCCCAGAGCTTGTTAGATCCACCCGAAAAGAAGGCAATTCCACCAGCTCTCTTTCTAAAGGGTCCGATCTTCACCAGAACCAAGGGATTTTTACCCTATCAGAACTGGGAGATTGCTTACGCCTCCGTCCGGACGCCGACCCTGCTCGCTCCGATGGCACAGCCGGTTGAATAGCCTTGAACCGGTGTTCTGCCTATCAGCCACGCCCGTTACCAGCAGCTCTCCTCTTATGGATCCTGGCTCTTGGTAGATGCGAGGGATGGTTTAATGGCTAGGACGAAAGCCCTGAGGATGGGTTTAATTTCAGGGGCTAGAATAAACGTACAGCGCCGGTAGATGTTGAACACGCTTACTTTTTTACTATAGAAGTCCCAAAAAAGTGATGCCCACAACTTGACTGTCTTTGAAAAAGGGGGGTTTAAAATCAAAGAGACTCAAATTCAGAAACAATTAAAAAAAAAATATCCGAATTAAAAATGTAAAAATAAAATACTTCAATTTGAAACAACAGAGAGAGTAAGGGGGAATTCTACAGCATTTTCTCCCCAGCATGGCGTCGAGAGAAGTAGCCCAGCTGAGTGTTTCACATCAGCCGCTGCTGAGACGCTGTTGGAGGGTGGACAGACGCCAGTGCTGTGTCTCAATTCAGGTTCTGCACCCTTGAGACCGAGCGTCCTCCGTCTGAAGGAAGCGTTCTCAGAGTTCCCAGCCTAGAAGGACGGACCAAACCCCGCCTCCCCGGTAACCACTCGGGACGGACGAAAATGTTTCCCAAGTGATCGATTAAAAGTTGAATAAACTTTGCACGTCAAGGCAGTCTTAACCCCATAATGTAAATTATTTCTTACCAGAAATCGGCCGGAGAGGCCAAATACAGAATTAAAAAAAAATTCTAACGTTGAAAATTGCTTTTATTTAGAAAGTCTAGCAGAGTTTCTCGTGTTTCTTTGAGTGACTTCCTGTCCAGCTTGACGCGTATCGCTCGCGGCTCGCGCACAAAATAGACCAGACGCCGAAACAATTGCTGCACGGCGCGAGCGACCGCGGTGGTGCGTGTCGCTTCGCGTCCGGACTGAACGGCACCATCGGCTAACAAGGATGCCCAAAGGAAGCGGGCTCCATTCAGTCACTTCCGCATACGGTGCTTACCCGGCCTCGCGTTTGAAATGTGATTAAAAAAAAAAAAGCCTTATGGATTGCATTTAACTAATCGCGATTAATGCGTCCACGTTGACAGCACTACAAATAACATTTAAATTTCATTCCCATGCAATTCTTTACTTACCAAGTTTCTTTTTGGGAATAATCAGAGGTTCAAGTCTTCCTGGAACATGCCTCTTCTTTGCAGATGCTAATATGTTTGTTACTGTGGAAGGGGGAGAGGGGCAACAGTATGAGAATAACCAACACAGAGGTTTAGTTACATTTACAAAACACTCTTAGTTACTTACATTTCTGATAAGTGCAGGACACGCTGATGGCTCTCTCCAATTCCACCACCTGTAAAACAGTTTTGAAGCACATATTGAGGTGCCCAAACTGAAAACATTATTTTTATTCAAAAACAAAAACAGAAAAAAAAAACAACTAAAGAAGTCTTAATTTATTTTTACGCATTTATTTATTTATTTATTTTACGTTTGCATGCAGCACCTTCTGGGCAGCCTAGTTGTACTTCTCCACCCGACTCTGACGCAGGCCTCATTAGAAGTTTACACTTGGATCCCACAAGTCTTTCAGAGATGAGAGCTAACCTCTACAACTGAACTGCGTGCCGTACCTGCATGCATTTCCTTGGGTGAAGTTGCGCCGCTTGTTGAGCCAAATCCAACATCTCTGCGGCCGTGTTTGGATTTGCCGAGGTGGGGTGAAACTTTTTCTGCACCAAGAAACACACACAGTCACACTTTTGTGAAGGAACGTCTTCTGCTCGGGGTTCTCTTTGTATCATTTAACTACGGTGATCCCCGACGCACTACATCGAACCACCGCACCAAACATTACAAATGTAAATATGGCTCAAGGCTTGCTCGCAGATGAAAGGTTTAATGGCAGGTAGAAAATCCAGATACAGGCAGGCAAGTTGAAGGAAACCCACCGCGTTGCATCACTGCTTTCGCATTACCACAATGTCAATGTCCCTATTTTCAATCTAATAAATGTAAGCCTGAACACTTTTATGCAGACTATGATTTGTGGGCATTCCTAATTCTGAGCAGAAGCTAACACGATGAGCAAAGGCAGTCGGTCTCTCTGAAAGAGGCACCCAACAGTGGCTCGGAGTCTTAATAGAAACAGCAGGCCGGTGAAAAAAAAAAATCGCAGGGATGAGGACAAAACTTACGAGAAACGTCAGGACGTGCTCTCGACTGAACACGTGAGCGGGCAACTCCGGCCTCGCCAGCCTCCTGTTGCAGAGCAAACACAGCGAGTCCAGGCCAAATTCTTTGCGGCTGCCGGAGACACCGTACTTGACGAGGAACTGCTCACCTGCAGCGACGGGAGAAGTGGCGCGTAAACGGAATGGGAAAAAAAATCCCAGTCGTGGACCTGGGAGCAGCAGCAGCCACCCGGCACGAGTTAATGTGCGTCCTTGCTTACCGAGCAGAGGGAAGCTCTCGTTGTCCTGGAGCCTGCTGAGCGTTTCGCATCGCGGGACTGCACAGAAGATGGAGAAAGAAGAAAATGTACAAAAAAACCAAAGCTCTGTCAGTTTGACTTTTTAAGGATTGGAGGGATCATATTATAATATTCATTCATTCATCTTCTATACCCGCTTATTCCTACTCTGGGTCACGGGGGTCTGCTGGAGCCTATCCCAGCTGTCTTAGGGTGAAGGCAGGGTGACACCCTGGACCAGTGGCCAGTTCATCGCAGGGCCACATAGAGACAAACAACCATTCACACTCACATGCACACCTACGGACAATTTAGAGTGTTCAATTGACCTCACATGCTTGTTTTTGGAGTGTGGGAGGAAGCCGGAGAACCCGGAGAGAACCCACGCAGACACAGGGAGAACATGCAAACTCCACACAGAAAGGTCCCAGGTCCGGGCCCCGGAATCGAACCCATGACCTTCTTGCTGTGAGGCGGCAGCGCTGCTAACCACTGCGCCACTGCGTCGCCCCATATTATAATATCATAGAACCAGTTATACAACCATTTATTAATCACTAGATGACAAGCTATGAACATGTGAGCCAAAATGCATGCGTTATGCAAAACATGCTATGCAAGTTCTCTACAGGAAACAAGCTGAATGGGCCTCTGTGTTGTGGGAAAAATAATAAAGAAGTCTGCAGGACCTTGCAAAGAAGGAACAAACTTGTACATAGGTTGAAGCGTTTACACAAGTGGCACTAGAGGGGTATCTGCATCCTCTGGCTACCCAGACACTCGCGGGCGGTTAAAGGACCAGAGTATCTTCGTCATCTTCACTCCTCCAGTTCATCCCAAAGGGCAAACAGTCAAACGTTAACAGAAACTAGACAAGATATGAAAAAACTTGTCCAAAGCATGTGCCGAGAAGTCACGAGTCAGACTGAAAACCTTTCAGTACAATTTTTCATTATACAGTAGTTGCCAAACAGGAACCAGCAGGAACCGTGCCCGAATAAAAAAAAACAAGAGGACACACTGGCTGTGTCTCAATTCAGGGTCTACATCCTTCGTTGGCTGGGTCCTCTGAAGGACCCGCTGGCCAATGGAGGACGACCCCAAAGCCCGCCTCCCTGGTGACCAAATGGGACGGTCTAGCCTTAGGCTTATTTGTCGTGCTGGCCAACCCCGGAACTGACGTTTTTATAGCATCAAGCTAACCATTGGTTCATGTTGGATGGTCAAATCAGTAAAAACTGGATATTTTTTTGTGAAATTTCAATACTAGATGCCGCCATTTCAGCTGACTTCCCAGGATGCTTTGCAGCAGCACGCAAAGCATCATGGGATACAGAAGTCTGCGAAGGATAGTAGCGGCTGTATCCTTCGAATCGGCTAAAAGGAGGACGCATTTGGAGCATCCTTTGAATTTTAGTGAATTGGGACCGGCCTTCGCGCAGTGCTATGATGTAACTGGCTTTCAAATGTAGGCTTCGAAGGCTGCAGAACCTGAGTTGAGACACAGCCAATGACATATAACCGGAACAGTGTGTTGGGAATGAAAGGGGTTTATAGCTCCTTTTTCCTTTCTGCCTTTTCTTTATTTTTGTGACTGGTTTCCTATGGAGGAAAATAAGGAGGTGTGGTTCAGCTGTGGGCGGGGTTATGTCACTGAGGTGCACGCACCGATGGTACTTGATAAATCTGTCAATGTTTCCTGGCACAGGAATTGCAAGTTTGTGTAATGTATTGGACTGGTCAGGTCCACACTGGACGATGTAAAGGAATAACAACGCCTGATATGGAGAAATACAGCAAGGTCATCATTAGTTCACAAAGTACAAATGCTCATGGGTCTGGATAAATCAATGAGAGTTGGCCAACACCGAAAGAGGAACTCAAGCACAAACTGTAAGACAGTCAAACCCCCAACCTGAACTGTTATCTCTAAACAATGGAATCTTTGGGGGGTGGGGGGGACAACTGTGTTTCTTTTATCTTTCATTGATTTGTAATTAGGTTCAGCTGTCACCATTTGGGCATTGTCTCTCATCACCTAAAACTAACACCTTTTGACTTCCCTTTGAAATGTTGTGTGTCTCAGTGCGAGAAGTACAAAGGTCTAGGTGCTTTATTGTCACGGGAAAAGAACCCCTGGTGGCCAAAAGGTTCCCAGATGGGATGGCATCTCTTTGAATCTGTTTGATATGTAATCTTTTAGAAGTGTCTCTGTTCTGAAGCAAGCGTTGCACCAAAGGAAAGACTCGGGGAGCCAGTGCAGGTTTTTCCGAACATGTGCAACAGTCACACTGTTGCTGCCGGTCACTGTCCAAAGTGCTGATGAACTAACGCGGTCTAGACCAAGTGCCAGAAGAAAGAGATGACTGGCAGGGTTGGACTGGGGAGAAGATCCAACCTACAGCGACGGCAGAGGGGTTCCACGAGGAGTTCCCGACGAGGACAAACTGGCTGACCAGGTTGCATTATTGGGGCCTTGTTGCCCCGTCACACCAAATAAAAATGTTGATGGAATTAACTACATCCATTACAATGTTCGACGTTTAGGTAATTACACTGAGGCAGGTTTCAGAGCCGTCCACGAGCAATTGGCTGCCACCTCACTCATGGCGTTCCAGAATCGCATATCGCTCGACATGCTGCTGGCCGAGAAGGGAGGTGTGTGCGGGATGTTTGGGGAGCAGTGCTGCACATTCATTCCAAACAATACAGCTCCTGACGGTCGGCTAACCACAGCCACTGAGGGTCTGAAGACTCTCAACAAGAAGATCAACGAACATTCTGGGGTGGATACGTCAGTGTGGGAGCACTGTCGACATTGTGTGGTTGTTGTTGTTGTGTTCCGTGTATTCGTGCACTGATCATCATACTTTCAATGCTGACAGCGAATCGTATGGATTGTCTAATCTTTTTCCCGAAGACAACGGGCAACGAAGGCACTTCAGAGTGAGGTGGACGGAGAGTGACTGAAGTTGCCTGCCGTCTCTGCTCTCCTCGCGAGAAAAGACATGCTCGGCTCCTGTGTGTTTCTTTATTATTGTATTGGTAAGGTTAAACATGTTCTTACCTTCCTGCTTTAAGACCACAAGGTGCAGCTGCAGGGCAGCCATCACTGCGGACGACCAGAGCGCAGATTTGAGTCACTTGAGCTGATATTTAACAAGCGTCGCCTCTCTTCAACCACGTCTGAGGATCATTTCTTACCTTTGCGGAAATTCCGCGTTACGTTCATTAACTTCCGGCCGGGGATGTCAAAGACCTAAGAAAATAAATGAGATGAAGACATAGATTGAATAAAATAAACAGGCGCATTCCTTTAGGCTGTTGCTCTTCGTGCGTTTTTGAACTAGCAACAGAGGGGATTATTATTTTCCTTCTGGATTTTTTTTGTTCACCTTCAGTGTCTGATCCAGACCTCGTTCCTTCTCCTCCTCCAGCGCCATCGACCGCATGACTGTCACATTCAGCGTATTCTCCCAGGCAAAAGGCAGACGCCAAGGATTCTGGTAGAGCTGAGGAAGGGAAAAGCAAAGTTTGATTAGAAAAGAACAAAATACTCAGAGAAATAACACCTAGCTTTCTACTGTTATCTTTGTTTTGTATTTTTTTTTTTAAAGGTTTGGCGACAAGTTGGAAAGAGGGGCAGCGAGCTCACCAGTGTGTGGATGAGATGCTGCTTAGAGGCAAAGTGCCGCTCTAACCCCGACTCGGGGAAACACTCCTCGCAAGCAAAGCACAAGTAGAACGGGTCGGTCTGAGCGTCCGTGCTGATGCACGACACCACCGTCGAGACGCCTGCCACACATCCAGGTTTTGGAATTAGGCCCATTTTAGTTTTAACGACCGAAAAGGACGACTGCGACGATAAGAAACCAGCTGAACTCACCGATTAACGGTTGATTGTTCTTCAGGCTGTTGCTGATGAACCGGTACAGGCCGAGCGGGGGCGTCCAGCCCGCCACTGAGGAGCAGGAGAAGATGGGAAAGAGGAACACACATGGTTATTGCTTCCTCCGTCTCAACACAAAAGGTGTAAAACGCACAATGAAGAGCTAGAAGTAAATAAAAAGAGAAAAAAAGACCCACCATTCACCTCACAGTTACTGCTTGTTTTTTCACCTGTGATAAGAGGAGGAGGCAAGCAACCACACGTTACATCACACGGCAAATATCAAATACATATTAATGCAAAGAAAGAAGAGGAAAACAATGATGAAGCTACCTTTGTTGAATAATTTCTCCAGAGACTGAAAAAAAAAACCAAAAAACAATAAATCGCAATAAGCAAGATGATCAATCTGACAAAAATATGTATTATAAATGGCATAATGATGATGATAATAATAATAATAATAATAATAATAATAATAATAATAATAGTAATGTACCTTTGTGTGTATTGGCATTTTTACGTGTGCAAAAAATTGCATGTCGTTCTCGAAGAGGATGCTGCAGTCCTGCATCAAGGGAGGCAAACACACATGACGCCAAAGCACAACAAGAACATGCAAACTTTGTGAAAGTCTTAACCGCTCACCTGGCAGCGAACTTTGCAGCTGGACTTGGGAAGTTGAGGAGCAACCTCGCATCCTGGAAAATAACAGGAAACAACGTACAGTGCTTGAGACGGAGCCTCTCCGCAGTTTGAACGTGCTACAAACATTTAAATCAGCCAACTGGCTCGCAAAGAGGTAGCAGAAAAAAGAAAATTACATAAAAATGTCCAGAAGACATTTGACATCAGTGGGACCAGTTTAGTGAAGCTTGTTGTGGAAAAGAGCAAAGCTACCGATGCAGAAATGCTGAGTAAATAAGTCATTTAATGAACATGTAATAAAGGATCGGATATCTGAGGCACAAACACAGTACAACCAAAAGAACAGATGCAACAGGTGCAACAGCTCCAATGAATGCGAGTGCAAGTGCCAAGAGGGAAGGAAGAAGAAAGTCTTTATGCAGCAGGACCAGGAGGGGACAAGATAAGGGAGAAGGAGGAGGAGAAGAGAGGATGACAAAACAATGAATACAGGACTAGCAGGACGATTTCACAGCTCGTATCCTAGACGGGGAAATCATGAGAGTTGGGGACAAAGGACCCCATAGATTGACAAGATATACTACCACTCTAATAGGTTACATGCGCTACTCGTGATCATATAACACAGAATACAACAGAATACAGAATAACCCAAGGATACATATTTCCCATAACAAGCTCAAGTCAAACTGGGTGGATGAGTACATACCCAGTTCGTTGGCAGCTTTGATGGTCTTGTTTATCAGCGGCTCAACCTCCTCTAGAGCTACAGGTCAACAAGAGCCTGAGTTACTGATTTGAAATATATGTACAGTGTATACACACACATCAAAAAAAAATATACACTGATCAAAAAAAATAAAGAGACGACCAAAACAACACAACGCAACTCCAAGTCAATCAAACTTCTGTGAAATCAGCCTGTCCAGTGAGCAAGCAATGCTGACTGTGAATCCATGTCAATGTGCAAATGGAACCAGCAACAGGTGGAAATGAGAGGCAATGACCCGCACCCACTCTACTCTGAGTTCAGTCACGTTTCCCGTTTCACGTGTCCCACCCCTGGAGGTAGCATGAGGCGGTGTCCACCACCCGTTGAAGTCGCTCAGCTAGTGCTGCTCATCCAAGACGGCACATCACTGCAAGCTGTTGCAACAACCCAGCAGCAGGAACGCCACCTCCTTCTTTATGCAAGGAGGTGCAGGAGGAGCACTGCCAGAGCCCTGCAAGATGAGCTTCAGCAGGCCACTAATGTGCACGTTTCTGCTCAAACGGTCAGGAACAGACTCCACCCATGTATGCATGTATGTGTGTGTGTGTATATATATATATATATATATATATATATATATATATATATATATATATATATATATATATATATATGTAAAAACACAAACAGGAAATCATACCTTTTACATAACAGCTAAAATCCACTGCAGAGAACTGGTCAGGCGGAAGCGTAACCTGCTACACTCAGGGGACAAAACAAGCTTGTGTCAGGACAACAAGATCACCATCGCTATAAGTGGACATATTTGATGTTAAAACCTGGAGTAAAACAAACAAACAAAAACAACCTGTAGCTCAGTGCTCGGAGGGCCGTGAATGGCCTCCGTGTCCTGGGCCAAGAGCAAAATGCTGTGAGGCAGCGATTTGTTGTCGAAGCAGTAGGCATGCTTTGCCATCAGGTTGGAGGGGTGCCATTTCTTCTGCAAGGGTGCGAAGCCGCGTCAAAGAGACAAACAGGATGAGCGACTCTTCATTAAAAGGCTGAAGACGCAGATAGAAAGAATCTTGCTCACAAAGTAGCAGTGCAGGTGGTCCAGGCTCAGCATGTGCTTGACCACGGTGTGCGAGGCCAGGGTCAACTTGCACAGCTTGCACAGGTAGTGTCTTCTCCCCTGCGGTTCAGCACACACACATTCAACCAACTCCTCCAGTCCTGCCGGGGTAAGAAATAGCTTTCATTATTTGTGCAGCGATGCAGAACAGAGCGATTCTGGGGGTCCTCCAATCCCCACAGCAAGAAAACTCGTCCATCTCCTCCTTAACTAAGTCACATACAGGCTCACACACACACATTACACATTGCATATACGTTGCATATTGGAGAGAGCCATTTAAATGTGAATTTAAATGTCATTGTCACTCAAAACCAGTCATCTGCTATTTTGCATTTATTTTAATTCCTCCTTTTTCATCTCAAGTCAATTTCATGTCCATTATTGTGTGGTTGTTATTTGTGACGTTTCTGAATTACTGCACAGTCAGAATTTTGCCTTTGGGGAAAATGAATAATCGTAACTGGGAAGGACACAGTGGACCTTAGTTTTATTATCTACTCTGGGAGGAACAAAAACTCCCACCCACACACACAGAAGAGGGTGTTGAGGTCACAGTGTCGATAATCAGCAGCACATGGCGATCCCACACAACAGAGAGAAGGTTTGAGGGAAGTAGTTCCCCAAACACAGAGTCTGGAGAGCAAATGGCCTTGGAGGAGAAGCGAACCACACATACGATGCAACTAAAACAAACTTGGATATGGAGCGTTTTGTAGTATCTGAACTCATTAGGACGAAGAGTGACCCTGCTGCACTTCTTCACATAAGGCGTTATTGTTCCTATATGGCGCCTCAGGCAAAGTGGTCTGGTCAGTGGACTTCCTGTTATTCTCCACTGCCAGCAACTTCCTGCGCAGGAGGACATTTGGGGTGCGACTGTAGTATCTGAAACTACTGCTGCCTTCCTATGCATACGACACCATTTGATATATGGCAGAATGTGAACTCAGTCTGAACCCGCTGCTGCCTTCCTATGCATACGACACCATTTGATACATGGCAGGATGTGAACTCGCAGCTGCCTACCTCCCAAAAAGGTGACTTATTGTTCATGTATGGTTTTGTTATTATCACTGTTATCAGATTAGACCAGATGGCCATTAGGGGTGTAACTATGAATGCATACATTCCCCATATCCTGGATCTTCCTCCTCTTCTTGTTGGGAGGTATAAAAGGGGATGCGAACAAAGCATCATTGGAGTTGCTCACATCTGGCCCAGAGACCTCCCCGGGCTTTTCCATGGTGCCTGTCTGACTTTTGACTTCTTTGAAATAAACTAGTTTTTATCCAACTAAGTCTGTGTCAGTAAAGACTCCTTCAACATCTACATCACCTGAATCCACCAGAAGAATTCACCACACGACTAAGGAATGTATACATTCTCCCTCACTCCTGGTATCTTCAGCTCGGGTTACTGGGGGTATAAGAGGTGATGTGAACATAGGGTCATTGGAGTTGCTCACATCTGGCCAAGAGACATCCCCGGGCTTCCATGGTGCCTGTTTGATTCCTGACTTCTTTGCAAATAAACCAGTTTTTACACAACCAAGTCGGTGTCAGCGAAGACTCCTTCAGCATCTACATCCCTCGAAGCCACCTGAAGAATTCACCCCAATTTTTTATATACTAACCAAGTAGAGGGTGTTTCCTTTGACCATCTTGTTGGTATGTTTGTATTGTCATCCTCTTTGGCCTGACGGCTGAGGAGAGGGGGGGGGGGAAGCAGATGGACGGTAATCACAAATGATTATACTACGGTTTACACAAGTAAAAACCAAAAGCAAAACAATGCCCTGACAAAAGATCTGCAGATTTGAAGCCCTCGTTAGTCATTTACAGAAGAAAGCAAGCAATTACTAGCATATTATAGTTTCAAAAAAAGAAATAAAATGTTGGTCACACCTTCAAGAAGCTTGAGGAGTTTGCCATTTTTGCACAGCCGCCTCATCACTGTGGAGATTAACCAAACGCGTGTAATTAACACACGGGGCAACACGAACGGCAAATGAATGTCACAAATGTGAGATAAAAAAAGATCATGAAAATACCCTCCGCATAGGTGCCGGACGCAGTCTGATCCAGCAGCTTCTCAGGCAGGTCCAACACCTGCACGGAGGAAAACAAGGTTGCAAGACGCGACTGCAGCAAGAAATGTCTCTCGATTCGGCCGTTAAAACCAGCGGCGGTGCTATTATCCCAAGAGGAATCGTAAGTGTGCATGTAAGTTCAATAAGTGATCCAATTATCCAAACCATTCAAATACCTCAACATCACTGGGATATGGGCAACTCACAGATTAGTGTACAAACCTGCAGCTTCCCCAAACCGCTTCCAGGTATTTTCTTTTTTAAAGCCACAATCCAATGGCTTCTCAAGTCCATAGTGGGGAACCATGCAAAGGGCAGTTCATTGGGGTCAGAGTGGACCTAGTTTCAAAACAGGGTTAGGGAGCAGGGAAAAAAAACCCAACAAACCAAAGAAAAACAGCCAATAGAGACAGTGTTAACATTATGGCATTGGACACGTACAAAGAAGTTGCAGTTGTGGGACGTGGAGGTCACGTGGCTCATGATTCTGTTCAATGGCACCCTTTCCTCGCACACATGACACAAGTAAAATGCCTTGACAGCGTCAGGGCTGAAACACAGCGTGAGCAGAGATGTGGCTGGGAGAAAGATAGAATAAACACAAGGAGGACAGTTAACTCGCAGTTTGGACAATTCAATCCAAGTGTCGGGGTAATGCTGTTTAACCCCAATTCAATGTGGGGGAAAAACAAAATGCAAGCTGTGATGTCAGCTTGACTGTGTTCATGTACAAGAAGGCACTGACCTATGTGCAGTTTCTGACAGGTCGGACCAACAAAGCATATGTACGGGAAAGTCCCTGCAGAGAGAGGACATGGTCATGTGACATCGGCATCAAACTGAGGATCAATAATATAGAATATAGAAGAGAGATAAGATGCTCCATGACTGTCCCACTGTGAGGGAACTTGCAGTGCGCAGTGTGTTCTTGATGTTGGCGTTACAAGCAGAGGAGAATTGCACTCACCGGGAAACTTGAAGCATTCTAAAGAGATCAGAAACAAAGGAGCAGAGGAAGTTTAATTAACCAACAACTGCTTCTTGTGAGTTACACAAGATGTATTGTGCGAAAGGATTAAAGAAGGAATTACTTTTTTGGAAGATCTCGCTCATTTTCTGTCAGTATGGAACAGAGAAAGTATGCTTAGACCAATCAGGCAAACTTTCAACATTTTCCCTCCCAACATGATGTTGAACGTGTATTCGCACCTGTTTATGGCATTTAGAGCGCACATGATCTTTCAGATCATAAATCCGACTGAAATCAAGCAGGCAGACCTAAAAAAAAAACGAAAAAGAAAACAAAGAAGAGCAAACAAAATTCATTAGCAATTTTGCTTGTTTATATGTCGTCAGTTGTCTAAGGGCATTAAAAATAAAAAGTCTTGATTTCATTCAAAAATTCGAACTTGTAAAAGCAAAAGGTGCCACACTGAATTTGTACCAATCTAATCAAATATTCTAGATCGGCATGCCGATTCGATCCAAATGATCAGATTGGGACATCAATAGCGCCGTCAATAATCTCGACAAATGGGGGGGCAGGTTTTGTTTTTGTTCACGATAAGCAATGGGCTAAGGACTGAGTCTGTATCTGTGCACTTTTATTTCCTTTGTGTGCACTTTACGTCACTCCCATTCCACGAGACCAAATGTTGAAAATAAATGTTGCACTTTTCCATAACTTAAATTGAAGCGGTGTTCTTATTATCTACAGACAATGTTCATTTGTGGAATGCATCTAGTTAGGCATCACACTAAAAAATAGGAAATGTGTTTATTCCATGACAAGAGATCACGGATTATCAGAATCGGTAATTAAGCGTTTAAACAATATTGGTTTATCGGATATCAAATAGTCAATATCGGACATCCCCACCCTAAAGGTCAAGATAATATGTGGGTTATTATTCAGTGTAACAGGAGAGCCAGTCAGACGACTGTGAGATGGCAACCAACAGGCATATATACACCAGGAGTTTGAACTATAGTTGTCTACATTGGCTATGAGACCTCCCTCACGTGAACAGCCTGATCAATGCTAGACTTCTTCTTCTGCCGCATTATTCAGAATGGGGTCGCAGGGGCAGCAGCCTCAGCACAGACACCCAGACTTCCCTGGCCCTAGTCGCCTCCTCCAGCTCATCCGGTGGGACCCCAAGGTCTTCCCAGGCCAGCCAAGAGACATAATCCCTCCATTGTGTCCTGGGTCTTCCTCGAGGCCTCGTCCCGGTGGGAAAAGCCTGGACCACCTCCCCAAGGTTTGATCTTGCAAGTTCATAACTGCGGTCATGAACTTGCAAGATTAGAGGGAATTAGACCAGTATTGCAAGATTTGTTAGAAGCTTAGTGAAGAAGTCGTAGTGCCATGTGAAGATTCACCATGTAATACACCGTTGTTTCCAGTGTAGTATCTGAACTTATGCATATGAACTCATTTGTACTAAGCAGTGACCCTGCTGCACTCCTTCACTAAGAGCGTCTTTGTTTACATATGGCGCCTCCAGCAAAGCGGCCTGGTCAGTGTTCACTGCCATCAAATCATAACCAGATGGCCATTGGGGGTGCAATTAAGGAATGTATACATTCTCCCTCACTCCTAGTATCTTCCTCTTGGGTTACTGGGGGTATAAGAGGTGATGTGCACACAGGATCATTGGAGTTGCTCACACCTGGCCAAGAGACATCCCCGGGCTTCCATGGTGCCGGTTTGATTTCTGACTTCTTTGCAAATAAACCAGTTTTTACACAACCAAGTCGGTGTCAGCGAAGACTCCTTCAGCATCTACATCCCTCGAAGCCACCTGAAGAATTCACCACACCATTTAAAAAACAAGCACCATCTAAGGGTTGGAGAATGATTCAAGATCTACAAGCGGTAAACAATGCAGTCATCCAGAGAGCTCCATGTGTACCAGACCCATACACACTGTTGAATACGCTAAAGGCTGATTCACAGTGGTTTACGGTGGTAGACATAAGTAATGCATTTTTCTCTATACCAGTGCATGAGGATAGCCAGCAATGGTTTGCATTCACATTTGAGGGGAAGAGGTATACATTTACGCGTTTACCTCAGGGATATTGTGAAAGCCCTACTATATTCTCTCAAGCAATGGCAGCCAGTGTAGAAAGATTTAATCCTCCAGGAGGAAGTCAAATTCTTCTTTATGTGGATGACATCTTAATAGCGTCTCCAGATTTTTAAAAAAAACGTGTAAACTTGATACAATTGCACTGTTAAAACATTTGACTGCAGAAGGGCACAAAACCAGTAGAGAAAAATTAGAATTCTGCAAACAAGACGTGAAATACTTGGGTCGCAACTTCAGTAATGGTGGGAGAACTATTCTGGCAGATAGAAAAATCACAGTTTTGCATGCTCCCAAACCACAGACCAAGAAGCAATTGATGTCGTTTCTAGGTCTGACTAATTATTGCAGACGTTGGGTACCAAACTATGCAGAAGTTGTACAACCTCTGTCTGACCTGATGCACAGTGAAGCCATGGCTATGACAGCATGTCTAAAATGGACAGAAAATGCGGAACAGGCTTTTTGTAATTTGAAACAAGCCCTTGTGTCAGCTAGTGCGTTAGCATTACCAGACTATCAGAAGCCTTTCATCCAAATGGTAGATTGTAGAAGACATTTCATGCCTTCAGTGCCAACTCAAAAACACGGTGATAAATTGTTGGGAAAATAAACATGTTTTTGCCTTTATCCCATATTATGCTAAAAGAACGTTAATCATGTATGACAGAATGATGAACTGTGTATGCTCTTGTGAAAGTGCTAACAGATGTTAAGTTCATGGGGAAACTCGAAGCAGAGGAAATGTGACCCCCAGTGTCACTTTATATATGCTATATGTTTGTCCAGAGTGACAGAGACAAATCACCAGAAATACGTAACCAGGGACCGCCCCTAATGCAAATAAAAAGAGGCCTGTGAGACGGAGGCACTTCAGAGCTGGGTGGGCGGAGCTTGACTGAAGTTGCCTGCCATCTTTGCTCTCCTTGCGAGAAAGACGTACTTGACTCCTGTGTGTTTCTTTTTGTTATAATTGTAAGGGTTAACCCGAACACAATTCCTTAGTGATTTCATTACGTTTGGACTGGCGTTCCAACATGCTTTTCAAAAAGAAATACAACAAAAAACGCGGGAAGACAAGCTCGTAGAATGTTCCTGGATTTATCAAAGTGATCTCTGGAAAGAAAAATGACCAAAATCAGAAAACAAATTGAGGGAGAAACTGACTGAACTCCAAATAACCAAAACTGAAAATTGCAGCAAACTCACAGGACAAACTCAACAGTGAACACAACACAACAATGCAACTGTTGATGGATTTCGGTTGGAGGTTCTCTGAAGTCTGTTGGTCCTTTTCCTTTGTAGACAAAGAAGATCCTGTCTTGTGGCAGGGCCCCGTTATCTTTCATCCTCTCTGGACTCTCCAGGTGGCACCCGTGCATCAGCGCAAAAAAAAAAAAACTTCCAGCAGTTCACAAAGAGCATGGAAACACTGCCACAAGAAGGCCGCGGGTGACTGTAAAACCCACGGCTTTCTTGCTGCAGGACAACTTCACTGCATTCAACAAAAACAGCTTTAGCAATACATTTTCAAGCAAGCAAGACGGTGTCAACAGATTCCTTCATTATTTAAACATCACTGCTGTATGACAAACCACTCCACTATTTAAATAACCACCTGTGTAGCCTGCACCTCCTGCCAGAGGACAGTAGTTCAATGCTCATGGTCATCTAAACCCTGTCTGGAACGCTCCGTCTCTGGGTGAATTCCTCTATGGGGGTCTCCCTCTGTCTTGCAGGCTTTTCACCTTGAACGTGTTCCTGTGAGTGCTGGCTGTTTCCCATCTAACTTAAGCATGCAGGCAAGCCCTTACTCAAGTAATGCTCACATAACGATGAGGAAATACAATTATTCTTACAGACCCAGACAACAAAAGGAAGAAAACTGCTGTCCCTTTTGTTGAAGGTCTTTCAGAAAAACCAAGGAGGCTTTGCTCCAAACATGACATCCTGGTAACACCCTCAGACAAAGACTGGTCCAGCCATAGGACAAAACACCAAGGCACAAACTGGACAACATGGTGTATGCAGTCCAGTCAGAACTGATTAAATGTGCGACGTTGCGTCCGAAGATTTGCCAGCCACCGTTGATCCGAAAATGAAGTCATCGCCACTCTGTCCCACCAGTCGTTACTCCTCATTCGGAACCGTACGCATCTTTCTGGTTCCGCGACTATCAGAGCAGAGACAAATGCTGAAGCCCTCTTTCGTCTCCATGCTGCTCTTCTCTTTAGTCGGCGCTCTAAGACCATTAACCGGCTTTGTCCAAGACTTCCGATAATACGGACGAGCTGCAGTAGAATTAAAACGAGTGACTTGATATAGTCCGCAAGCAGGACGTTGATTCAGTGCAAACAGGGCCTCTGGCCATCCCCCAGCTACATATAATGTAGCCTTGAGAACTCGATCAATCTTCACACCTTCAAGGGAGCCCAACGGCTCAGGGCAGGATAAGGAGGTACCCCCTGCGGGCAGTCTAACCGTCTCACACAAGTATCCATCCCTGCAGTCACCGTCACGTTGAACACTTTGCTTTGCTAATGAAGCCAGAATGAACCTGAATGAGGCTTGACAAAGTCTTTATCTACACCTGGGGCCATCAGCTCAGACTCCACCAAGACAAGCGTCTCTATCGTCCCTTCCCCAACTGGCCAAAAATAATGGTGTACACCCAGTCTCTAGTGACACTTCTCATCTGCAACAGAAGGCTGTTTTGGACGCTGCGGTTTGTCTCTACTGGATTCTTACAAACCTGAAACGTTTCTGAGATTGGTGAGTGACAACTTGACTTTACATTTTCATAGGTAGCAGCGAGTCTTCCGTATTTTTCTCTGACTTTACCCTGAAGGTTGTGTTGAGGCTGCCACTCAGGGCAGGTTGTGAGGAGTCAGGAACTCTGGTGGATAATATGAGAAAGAAATATGGACCGGACGTAATCTGACGTAATGGCATGATGAATTCAAGTTTCCAAGAGAAGGGTTTGAAGAACAATTAAATTCAAACAAACAAAAAGAAGTTGACCCTAGGAACTATTCAAATGATTGAAGAAATGGGGGAGGTATCTGAAATGTGGAATACAGAAGCTGAGATGAGGGAAAGAAAGAAACACAAGAGAGGCCTGGCTCTTGACCCTGAAGAGGGCGGGCGGGCGGGGACACACACACACACACACACACACACACACACACACACACACACACACACACACACACAGAGTCTGAGGCCTCTGCTCCAACTTTGCAAGCTTTGATAACGACCGAGGACGTAGACTTGGATTCATTTCCACATTATCAGCAGCAGGTGCAACAACAACCAGCAGACGTTATGGCTGCTCCTCCACCGCCGAGTTCTCCTGGCGCCTCCAAACAGTGATATTAGGGGGGGTTGCTCCCCAACAGGGAGGGGCTGCCGGCCCCCAACCACCAGGGGGGAAGCTGCCGGCCCCCCCGACAGGAAGTGGGTGCATCCCAACAACCAGGAGAAATCATTGCCACGCCCCCAGCCACACAGCCTGGGTGTCACACATCCGTCAGTGCAACTCCCACAGCCGCCTCCAGGGGTGGGTGCAGCTGTGTAATCACTGCTGCTGTGCCTGCCGCTTTGGCAAAAGCAAAGACGTAACTTTTTCATAATGGGAACTATATCCTTGACCTCCACATGCACTCTGGCTCTTTCACTTTCTCCTCCTCCCCCTCCCCCCCTCCAATCTGTGAAATTTGCTTACACTGCAGTAATTATTTGTGGTACAGCGATGATATGTAGATGATGAATGAGGAATCTCTGCTGACACCAACGTGACTGCATAGGAGTAAGTTAATTGTAAAGAAGTCTGGCATCAGTCAGGCACTCAGGTTTGCCTGAGGGAGGTCACGTCTAATGTAAGCAACTCAGTTCCAACATTTCCCATACATAGTTCTGCGGTTTCCTCCAATGAATTCATCACATACATTTCTTCTGGACCCGTGCGTGGGTTCATACATTTTTCTTTCCATTTCAGGTCATCTTTCTGCTGGAGTTCTGCTAAACTCTTCCTTTCAGTTTACATTCCAGCAGTGAGTAACCCACTAGCACAGAATGCATGATTAACTGCATGTTCATCCTGCTCTCATATACACAGCTCAAGACCTTTAACGTCAGATTATCCATCTACGTTAGGCCTGTCACGATAACAAATTTTGCTGGACGATAATTGTGCTACAAATTATTGCCGATAAACGACATTACTGACACCATTTTTAAAAAATCATATATAATGATAATATGACATAATAATGCAAGTACACCATGTCAAAAGCAATAAACTTTCATTTCTCAGATGAACGAACATAATAAACAGAAAAGACAACAGAAAAACAAAAATAAAATGGAGTCACATTCTGTTTTTATCAAAAATAGCACAACAACTAAAAACAATTTAAAAAAAAAAAAAAAAAAAAAAAAAAGACAGAAGGACTTTGACGCTGTCTGTAAGCGCGCTCCATTTTGCTCACCAAACGCTTCAGTCAGCGTTGCCTGTCGGGACGATGGCTCCGCGGAACCTCGGGCGGTACTCCCCCCCCCCCACAGTTGGGAAGACTGGAGGGGACGATTGTGCTTGAGGTGCGCGTGCATGTTCGTCGTATTCCCCTTCTTCACCACCACTACTTTCGAACAAATGCGACATATCGGCTCGTCCGTGATCATGGGCTCACCTCGTTCGTTTCGTGTGAAGCCGAACTGTTCCCATACTGGCACTGTTCATCACTCATAGGGTTTGCTCGCTTTTCCTTCACTTCGCTCACTTGCAGCACTGTGTCCGTGTCCGTGTATGTGTGTGTCTATAGAGCCAACGCGAACAGGTGTGGAGACAAATGCACAGAGTGAGACCTCTTCTCTCATCCAGCGTGTTTGGTAGCGAGAGAGGAGAAAAACAAACGCACGTGTCAATTTATCGAGGACGGCAAATTTACCGACCTGGTTTTTAATTTACCGAGCGATTCATTGAATGATCGATTATCGCGATAGGCCTCATCTACATCGATCTATATGCGGTGTTTTGTTCGTTGCATGTACAGTTCCCATGCATGTTCTGTAAATAACTCCATTCTTTCCTGGACGGTGCGGATGTCATCTGGTAGTCCTTGACAATTAATATTGAATAACCTGTTCATAGTCATTGATTAATGAACTCACAATTGAAATGAGGCAAAGTCGTCGAGGATCAGAGTCATTTTTCCCCCAGTTGTACTGATAGATTAGGTTTATATACATATACATATATATATATATATATATATATATATATATATATATATATATATATATATATATATATATATATATATATATATCTCGCAACCTGGGGTCATCCAAAATTTAGCACAGAAAATGATACATGGCAAGTTTTGCCATGCTGTCCCTTGTCTTGTGAATGTCCAAATAAGGGGTTCCTCGGGGGGGGGGGGGGGGGGGGGGGCGGGGGGGGAGGGTCGATAGTCCACCTGTCAAACTCTGGCCAGCTTGAGAGTGTTTTTTTGTGGCCAGCTGCTCAAAGACGGACTTCCAAACTTGGCATTGTTCTTACTCTTGTCTTTCCTGCTTGTACCATACAGATAATTCATTTAAAAACTACCACGGTATCTTTGGAGTTGATTGCACCTCCTGCCCACGAGACCTCCCCGGGCAGACCTGGGTGCCTGATCGATGCCCGGCTTCTTTTGAAATGAACTTGCTTCTATACACTGAAGTCTGTTGCCAACGAGGATCCCTTCCTTCATCATCTACACATCGCTGCTGCCTGACAATCCAGCACAACGCACTGAGTGGCAATCAGGAGGGTCTTTTTTGCACACAGCTTATTTCCAATCACCCCCCCCCCCCCTCCCGGGGGGGAGGGAGGGGGGTCTCCCTTTCAAGATAAGAGAGACGGAAGAAGAGGCGGCGACTCTCATCAATCACGACACCGCGCAGCCAGGGGGCGGCAACGCCTCACGTGCCACACTCGCCAACAGCTTCTGCTAACTTCTGCATATGAAACCCTGTTTTGCTGCTGCACCACCACCACCACCACCATCAACAACAACCAATGTCGTCCATCACGCACTCTTAACAACTCTTCACCGCTCTGCACGCACGCACGCACGGACGGACATCGGACAATGAACTTCGCTCAACTTCTCAACTCTCACTTCGAACAAGAACGCGACAAAATGGACAAATCGACTGCGATGAAAGGAGCCGCGCCAGCACAGAAAAGCAGAACTAAACTGTTCCGTGTCTGTCTCGTTCACGCGGAACTGACCGTGGCAGAGGAGGGCTCGGACATCCGAACCTCTGGACGTTACTTACCTGGCAACTCAAGCTAGCATCCATGGTGTCTTGGCGCAGCCGGCAGCAGAAGAAGAAGAAGAAGAAGAAGAAGAAGAAGAAGTAGAAGAAGAAGAACTAGAAGAAGTAGAAGAAGAAGAAGAAGAAGAAGAACTAGAAAAACTAGAAGAAGAAGAAGAAGAAGAAAAATAACGGTCGTCGTTGTCCTCGTGCCGACTGGGGGCTTCTGCTCTGCTATGCGCTTTGCTGTCGGCTACTAATCAGCGGTGGATCTGATGCAGCTGGGAAGGTCACGCCCCCCTCCCCATCAGCTGCTGCCTGCGATTGGTGCGACAGTGTGTGTGTGTGTGTGTGTGTGTGTGTGTGTGTGTGTGTGTGTGTGTGTGTGTGGTGGGAGGAGACGAGATGTTGAAGGGGTCTCCGTTGACACCGACTTGGTCGCATTAAAAAGATTTATTAGAAAAGCAAGTCAGATATCAGTCAGGCGTCCAAGGTTCGCCCGATGGAGGTCTCGTGGTCAGATGTGAAACAACTCCAATGATCCAACGTTAACATCACCTTTTTATACCCCGCCCGCAATACGGGGTGAGCAAAAACTAGGGTTGCCAATGCCACCCGTCCCGTTTTTCCCAGAATTGTTCTTTTTTTTTTTCACCACCTGTCCCGGGAAAAATAAAATCTCTCCCTTTTTTTAGGGAAAATGACTAAACCTCATTTGATTTCCGTCTGTGGGCGAGATAGGGTTGCCAACCCTCCCGTAAAATACACGATTGTCCCGTATTTGGCTACTAAAAAAAAAAAGTATGTAATGTGTCCGATGGAAAGCCCCTCGGTACCCCGGAAAGGCGCTGTGGTGAATTCTTCAGGTGGCTTCGAGGGATGTGGATGCTGAAGGAGTCTCCGCTGACACCGACTTGGTGGTGTAAAAACTGGTTTATTGCCAGTGACCCGAGATGAAGATACTCGGAGTGGGGGAGAAGGTACACATTCTGTAGTATCTGAACTCATGTATATGAACTCATTTGTACTAAGCAGTGACCCTGCTGCACTCCTTCACTAAGAGCGTCTTTGTTTACATATGGGGCCTCCGGCAAAGCGGCCTGGTCAGTGTTCACTGCCATCAAATCATAACCAGATGGCCATTGGGGGTGCAACTAAGGAATGGATACATTCTCCCTCACTCCTGGTATCTTCAGCTCGTGATACGGGGGGGTATAAGAGGTGATGTGAACAGAGGGTCATTGGAGTTGCTCACACCTGGCCAAGAGAAAACCCCGGGCTTCCATGGTGCCTGTTTGATTGCTGACTTCTTTGCAAATAAACCAGTTTTTACACAACCAAGTCGGTGTCAGCGAAGACTCCTTCAGCATCGACATCCCTCAAAGCCACCTGAAGAATTCACCACAATTCCTTAGTTGCACCCCCAGTGTCCGTCTGGTTATGATTTGATGGCAGTGGACACAGGAAGGACCACTGACCAGGCCGTGTGGAAAACAAAGACGCCTTATGTGAAGAAGTGCAGCAGGGTCACTTCTTAGTCCAGACGAGTACATATACCCAAGTTCAGATACTACAGCGCCTCAACGTTTCCTGGCACTGGAAATTGCAAGTTTATCGTTGGGAAAATAAACATGTTTTGCTTTTATCCCATATTATGCTTAAAGCTAAAAATCAGAATGCACTATGCATGCCAGTGTGAAAGTATTGAAACGCAACAGAAGCTCTGTTAACGAGGAACTACTGTGACTTTCCGTATAACCGCCCAGAGTGGAAAACAGCTAGCTATATGTGACCAGGGACCGCCCCTACGAAGGCACTTCAATATAAGTATCAATATAAGAATCAGTATTCAAATATTTGTTTCAGGTCATTTAATCAGATAAAAAACGTTGCACTGACATTGTTAAAAACAACAACAACAACAACAACAAGCCTTTGTATTCTCCTGAATGTAAAAGTGAAACATGGATAACACACTCTCTCCATCTCTTTTACAAACACCCATACACACACGTACGCAGACGCACACTTAGTCACACATGCACAAAATCCGGTGTGCACATTTGATGGAGAACACAAGCAAACACAACAACACACCTGACCCACAGACTAACAAGGACCTGGAACACACAACACAATGTTTATGACTGAACAGTAGAGAGTGTCAGAGGTGTAAACTGTATGAAAAAAAACTCGCTATCTATACATTAAAAGAACAAAAAAAAAAAAAAAATCACACACTTTCAGATGATTTTCAGGACAAAGAACATTTTCAAGAACAATTTCAAACTCGCCATGGCTAGAGAGGTCGGCTAGCGCCCGGGTCTGGACAGTCACCACGCCCCTGGAGTACCATCATCCTCAAACACTTCTTTCCTGCAGGTGTCGTGAGGGGGAAAGAAAAGTGTGTCTGTTTGCGTGGTGCGCGTGTGTGTGTGTGTGTCTCTGTTTCAAATCACAAGAATCTTCCTGGCCTTGGACAGCGGCAGGGCAGAGGTGGAAGAGCAGTGAGGAGTCCCGACTCCAGCACACAGCGGAGGTCAAGGTTACACCAAACTGAAAGAAGAGCGTCGCGTTTGGAGAGACAGGAAAGGATTTAGCAGAGCCGCGCGCTTGCCTCCCTCTCTGAACGTGTTTTTGTCTCAAGCTGTGTGAAAGCTTAAGCCTTGAGAGCAGACTTGTTTTTTTCAGTTATTTTTCTTAGCATGCATCCTCATCATTTTCTGATTGCAGCCACGAGACCCGTCTGCTGCTGAGGCGCCGCTCCTGCCGTCTGCTTCGTCAAGGTCGAGAACATCACAGCCGATGTTATTTTACTTTCCAAATAACAATTAAAAAAAAAAAAGCAAAAACAAACAAAAAGCAGTTGGAATTCTTATCCTTTCTATCCGCCCTTACCCTTAACTGCACTTACTGGTTCTTCAATTTGAAAATAATAATAATAAAAAACCCTCCAACATCTCCTCCGTGCACCTCGCCTGCACATTTTTTTTTTTCCTAGTCTAACACCCGCGAAAACAACCACAGCAGCAACCTCCCACCCCTCCCCCCACCGCCGCTATCCGTTATCTTAGCCGCGCCGCCGCGCCGCCAGTGCGGCCCCTGATTTCAGTGGGAACTGTCATCATAGCTCGTCGTGGACAGACTCGTCGGCCTTCAGCTTGAACTCCTGCTCCGTGATCTTTCCGTCTCCGTCGCGGTCCTGGTTGGAGAACATGTTGTCGATGATGCGGTACGGGTCGAAGCCCGGGGCCAGGCGACCTTTGCCCTCGTTGACCTGACGCATGATGTAGTCGGTGAACTGTGAAGCAGAGAAGGGGAGGAGGAGGAGGAGGAGGAGGAGATGGTGAGGGGAGCGGCTCTGGATAGGTCAGGCTCGGCGGATGGCGTGCGGGTGGCACCTACCTCCGAGGCCTCCACCTGCTTGTTCTCGTCCTTGTCCATCTCGGAGAAGAGGTCAGGTGACACGTCGCTGTTCCAGATGAACATGTAGCCCTCAGGAAGTCCCTCCTCCATGTCAATCAGCTCGACGTTGAACACCAGGACGGCGCTGCCTGGGACTTCGTTGGCTGCACACACACACACACACACACACACACACACACACACACACACACACACACACACACACACACACACACACACACACACACACACACACACACACACAAAATCAGCCTCGTTTACCATTTGCAAGGTGTGCATAATTTCCCCGCTAATGCTAATGTAGTATCTGAACTTATGTATATGGACTCATTAGGACTAAGAGTGACCCTGCTGGTCAGTGGACTTCCTGTTATTCTCCACTGCCAGCAACTTCCTGCGCAGGAGGACACTTGGGGTACGACTAAGGAATGTATACATTCTCCCCCACTTGTTGGGAAAATATGTATGCTTTTCATTTACCCCATAGTATGCTTAAAGAACATTAATCTCGTATCCCATTATATTCTTGAAACATTATGCATGTGTAACTAAAAAGAGAACTGTGTGAATACTAACAGCTGTGATGCATATGGGGAACCGATGCTAGGGTAGGGAGGAACGACCGACCAAGAACGCGGGGGGGCCTCAGTGAAATCCTATATATGCTTGTCCAATGTCATTGATCAATTACTAGACATATGTAACCAGGGACCGCCCCTAAATGCATAATAAAATGAGGCCTGTAAGACGGAGGCACTTCAGAGTTGGGAGGACGGAGCGTGACTGAAGTTGACTGACGTTGCCTGCCGTCTCAGCTCTCCTTGCGAGAAAGCCATGCTTGACTCCTGTGTGTTTCTTTTGTAGAATTGTTGGGGATAAACCTAACACACTCCTGGTATCTTCAGCTCAGGATACAGGGGGTATAAGAGGAGATGTGAAGAAAGGATCATTGGAGTTGCTCACATCTGGCCAAGAGAAAACCCTTTTCCTGACTTCCTGACTTCTTTGCAATAAACCAGTTTTTACACAACCAAGTCGGCGTCAGCGAAGACTCCTTCAGCATCTACATCCCTCGAAGCCACCTGAAGAATTCACCACACTAACTAAATTCCAAACTGATGGACAAGGTTGTGTTGGTTTCCGTGTGTGTGTGTGTGTGTGTGTGTGTGTGTGTGTGTGTGTGCACTCACTGACTCCTCGCTCCCCGTAGCCCAAATGAGGAGGAATAACCAGGCGCCTTTTCTCGCTCACACACATGTCCAAGAGTCCGTCCTCCATCCCCGGGATCACCTGGTTTGCCCCAAGGACGATGTTGTATGTCTTCCCATAATTATACCTGGGGGAGAAAAAAAAACAAAGAAAACCAACACTGGATTTCATTGGATGAAGGAAAGAAAAAGGAAAAAGGAGCTGCTTGGGTCCTTTAAATAAAACAGGTGCTCTTTGGTTGGGGTGTATTCATGGACGCTGACAAATTCAGTTAAATCCTTGCACAAAAAATGTGCAGTACCCTGATGAAGGCTAGAAGCTGAAGCCAATGGGCCCAGTCTTTTATCTGTGTAGCCATTGCAGTATGTGGAAAGATGATGGTCACCCCAGTCATTTTCCGTGAACACTGAATATTCTGCAACTTGAGATTGGGGCCCACAAGGATGTGTGGGATCTTTACCTTTCACTTTCTTGGCAAGGCTCTGCTCTCGCACATCTGTTTTCCATCGAATGTCGGTGTGTATATAAGTGTGTCCTTGGAACTGTATCTTTGGAGGAGTTGTTCTGATTCGGCCGCAAGACCTCCTTCAGGCAAACCTGAGTGCCTGACTGAAGCCAGACTTGTTGAGTGATAAACTTGCTCCGATGCATTCAAGTCAACGAAGACTCCTTCATCATCTACACATCATCGCTGCACAGCAAACCAGTGTAGCATCTACATACAAAAGCTGTGACGTAGGACGCAAGATATTTCAGACACTACGATCGATCGATAGAAGCAAATAATGACACGAGGCCTCGGTTTCCCAGCAGTCTTTGCTCCAGGCGTCTACTCACGTGGAGTCGATGGATGTGCCGTCCATCAGAGAGGCGTTGTAGTGGTATTTGACAAAGTCGCCCTTCTTGGTCTGCCGGCTGCACTGCTCGGGCTTGTGCGTGACGGTGATGACGGTGCCGTCCGACGGGTTGTGGAAGTCAATGATGTGCACGTCGAACACCAGCACAGCTGAACCGGGGATCTTGGAGCCTGAGTCAGCGTTAGAGAAAGATAAAGATGCTTTTATATTTTATCTCATGATATGCTTATAATCGCTGCAAATACGATTTAATAACCACAGCTTTGAAGCCGACATTCCACAGGGAGTCAAGGAAGAGCTTGACTGCACTTGGCTCGGGAGGCCAATTGTACCAAGTCTTCTTTGTGATGACGTAAAGAGGAACGTGGGAGAAGAAGACAGTGTAGCAAAACAGGTCACAGCAGGTACCTGTTTTTGTCAAGCTCGGCTCTATCCAACCTTAGACTAACCCAACCCATGGAACTGGGAACCGCCCTAACGATAATAAAAGCGGCTTGCAGCCGGAGGCACTTGAGAGTGGGGTGGAAGGACTGTAACTGATGCTGCCCTCCGTCACTGCTCTCCTCGCCAGTGAGATACACTTGACGCCTGTGTGTTTCTTTCATACTTTGTGGGTTTGAACCTGACAGTCAGGCAGACAAGAGAGCAGATGAAGGGCATTTGAGCACAACGCTTGCCAGAAGGGGCTTGGCTGAGGATTCTGGTGAGACGGTCCTGACGCTAAATTATCCCCTGGAATTTATGGAGTGGATGAACTCATCGGAGTGGCTGAGAAGAAGCAGAGCCCTGATGGTCAACTATCTGCTCTTTATGGCTGTGCTGAGGCCCTGAACATATAAATCAGCATGTTGTGCACAGATAACTAAGACCTGGCTGGGCCCTTTGCAGGGTTTTTGGTAAAAAAAAAACAACAAAAAACAACATCAAACCATAAACTTTAAGTCAGAACCTCCATTCTTAAATAACTTTAAAAACTCCTGAAATCCTGCACATCCATCGTACCAAAGTATAACATAAAGCACTCTTCGATGCATTTAAGGTTTTCAGGACTCATCAGCTGGCATTAAAAAAAAAAAAAAGAAAAGCAGCTGCAGCGAGCTGCCACTAAGCGCCTGAGAAGGAAGCTGAGGGTGTGAATCAGGGCTGAATGTGAATGCAGCTGTGCGTCCGTTTGCACGCATTTGTATCGTCTCTTGCGGTTTCGCTGTGGCAGAGCTTGTTGATGCTGCAAAGGCGAGGCCCCCCCGTGACGCACCTGTGCCTTCCTCCCCGTAGGCCAGATGTGGGGGGATGGTGATGGTGCGCTTCTCTCCGACGCACACGCCGATCAGACCCTCGTCCATGCCGGCGATGACGTAGCCCCGACCCACGTAGGTGTCGTAGGTGCGGTTGCGAGAGTAGCTGCGTGCGTGCGTGAGAGAGAGAGAGAGGGAGAGAGAGAGAGAGAGAGATAGAACAACACAACACAAGATTAAAAAAAAAAAAAAAAAAAAAAAAAGATGACTACAAAAAGGACCACATGTGGAACATTGTGGTTGTCTACCAAACACATAACAAACATGACAACCAAAGAGCTGAACTGAACCACTTCCCCTGGATTTACACAGATGCATGAGTCATGACCGGAGATTATTGAGCTGCGATTTCCTCTGACACTCTCTGCACGTTGGTCCCTCTCTCTCATAATGTCAAGTGCAATTAACCTTCTACACACAACATTTACAGACACTGCACAATGGAAACTTCACAAGTTAGAAGTTGGCAGTTTATGCGAAACAATTTCCTGTCTGTGGCCCGAGTGACATCCAAGGCGACAACAGCGTCAACACATTGTAAACTTCCTGTTGCTAATAAATACTCGTTGCCAAGGGCAGCCAGGATTCTTAAAAAGGTTAGAAATTCTTCGAAAATATATATACATATACATATATATTTTGTATTTCTTTTTCTCTCCTATGATCAATCAGTTTATTATTTGAATAAGCCCAGTATCGGACAATGAGCTATGCAAATGTATCAGCTGTTTTTGTTCTCTTTTTTCCCTCACACAATAGTTGTATATTGTTGCCAGTTGCCTTCTCTATCCCTCTCTCACTTGTGTTATGCACAAGCACAAGTTTCTATTCCGAGGAAACGGGAACCAGAGAACTGGAGACACTTCTCCAGTGAGCGCCTCGTTAACCGGCAAATACAGCGATGCTGCCACCTAGTGGCCGTTTTGAAGAGCAACAGAAATGACCCAGTGATAATCCAACAATTTTTTTGGGGGGGGGGGGGTTTTAGTGACGACACACACACACACACACACACACACCTGGAATCAAAAAATGTCCCGTCGAGGAGGCTGCCGTTGTAGTGGTAGCGCACAAAGTCCCCGGCGACCGACTTCCTGGTGCAGGACTCAGGCACAACCTGATTGGTCACCGTGATCCCGTCCTTGGGGTTGTGGAGGTCCAGCAGCACCACGTCAAACACCAGAGACGCCTGGCCGGGGATGTCGCTGCCTGGGGACAGAAGCACCGGAGAGGATGGAGATCAGCCAGAGCTTGTTTCTCTCACTTGTTCCCTTTTAACTCAGTTTAATGGATGTTTCTGTTATTGTGTTGTTCTTAACAAATCACAAAAAAACGTATTTTCATACAAGAGGACTCGTGATGTCTTACTTGACAGGCTGCTAATTGACTGATTAATGACAGACATGACTGAATAATTAGAGGAAACAGTAAAGAAAATGTGACCATCATTGATTATTTCCTGTTTCCTTTGCATGATAACCAGTGAATGCAAATCATGATTATTATTAGAATTATCATTATTATTATTATGATGATGATTATTAGTAGTAAAAGTATTTTCGACCTATATATAATAAGTCATAATAAAAGATAAAACCTGATAAAGTATTAGTGCAGCTCTATAGCTGCACTGCATTGCGTGGGATTTACTGCCCTCGAGTGTTCTACATTTGTAATCACATCACCTGTTGCTTTGCACCGCCACTGTCCCTGTGTAAAATTGCACCCATGCCACCGCTGACACTCACCGTCTCCATTCTCGCCATATCCCAGCGACGGCGGCATGGTGATGATGCGTCTCTCCCCCACGCACATGCCCAGAAGACCCCGGTCCATGCCGGCGATCAGCCACCCGATGCCCACGTAGGTGTCGTAGGTTCGCAGACGTGTGTGACTGTGGAGGAGGCCCGTGATGATTAGGCCCAAAACCAACACCGTTGCCGCCTGCCTGTCTGTCTGTCTGTCTGTCTGTCTGGAGTCCGGCGCTCACCTGGAGTCAAAGAGCGTCCCGTCCAGCAGCGTGCCGTTGTAGTGGTAGCGCACGTAGTCGGAGACCTCCACCTTCCTGGCGCATGCGGCCGGCGTGTGGTAGGAGTTGATCTGGACGCCGTCCTCCGCGTTCCACACGTCCAGCAGCAGGACGTCGAAGTGGAGGACGGAATTGGGAGGGATGATGTCACCTGAGGAAGAACCAGAGGCATCAGAGTGGATCTTTTTAGTTTGGTCCACGGATAAATACCCTGCGTTTCACTTAGAGTCCATGAAATGACGCAGACAAGGTGTTCGTAACACTGTCGGTACGGAAAGTGATCAAGAATTTAAGACGTTACGAAAATGAAGATTATGATGGTAGTTATTATAGCGGTCAAGTCATTTAACAAACAAATCTTTAAATCTGTTATTTCTAAATAAATACAAACAATTATTTTCATGCCATCAAGGTAGCTCATAACTCACTACACTATAAACAGTATATCTCACTACTACCGCGACAAAGGCAATGGTTTGATCATGGTCAACGGCCGCGGAAACCACAACGGTCCCACTGTTTACGCTTAGTGGTGGAATGTTTCCAGAATCCTTTAGGACAGAGGTGTCAAACTCAAAGACACGGTGGTGGCGGCAAAGTGTGAAACTTGGACAAAGTCTCAGGCCAACTTTGAGATTTATTGAAAAAAATGATCCTCCAGATATAAGAGTGAACCTTGCTCACAAGTAAAGGTGAAACATACTAATAAACGTGAACTTAATATTGCACACACGGTGGCGCAGTGGTTAGCAGCGCTGCCGCCTCACAGCAAGAAGGTCGTGGGTTCGATTCCGGGGCCTGGACCTGGGACCTTTCTGTGTGGAGTTTGCATGTTCTCCCTGTGTTCTGCGTGGGTTCTCTCAGGGTTCTCCCTGTGTCTGCGTGGGTTCTCTCCGGGTTCTCCAGCTTCCTCCCACACTCCAAAAACAAGCATGTGAGGTCAATTGAACACTCTAAATTGTCCGTAGGTGTGCATGTGAGTGTGAATGGTTGTGTGTCTCTATGTGGCCCTGCGATGAACTGGAGACTTGTCCAGGGTGTCCCCCTGCCTTCGCCCTGAGACAGCTGGGAGAGGCTCCAGCAGAGCCCCGTGACCCTGAGCTGAGGGACTAAGCGGGTATGGAAAATGGATGAATGAATGAATGGCTCTTTTTGATTTGCAACAGCAACCTTCTTCCATGGGCTACTAATAATTATATAATTATTAGTATAACTAATACATACATACATAATACATACAATACATTTCTTGTTTGTGTTTTTTACCCCAGTGAAGTTTGCAACATTATTTTCCTACTCTTCTGCTAATCGAAGCTCCTGGCGGCATCAAAAAACAATGAAGCGTCACTTTAGCGACTTAGCCGCAGGCCACGCTTAGTAAACTGGAGCTCCCTGAGTGAGAATTCCTCTGCTGATGTCCTCCCAGCTTCCGTCTCACGTTTCCTACAACAGTGTGTGGTGGAAGACGTTTGGCTTTGTCATTGTTGACTTTTTATTTTATTTTATTTTTTTTGGGATGCACCTACAATCAACAATCTGGACTGCACGAGACCACTGTACACTTGTGTGTAGCCCTCTCCATGCTGCAGAAGCTGAAGGTCTGGATCCAGAGCCCCTGACTTCCTGCTCTGTGATGACCCTGTGACATCACAGGACAGGGACCAGCCCACTTCCTCTCCCTGCTTTTCCGTGACAGAGGTTCTGCAGGCCAGGCTGATTTTATTTTTCATTTTCTTTTGCCAGCTTTCGGTTGCAGGACCACATTTTTCGTCATTGTTGTCTCAGGCTGAGCGCTGCCAGCTGCGCGCTCGCCGCTGCATGTTGTGCATTGTCAAATAAACAACGCAACCGCAACAGAACAATGAAAGTGCAAAGGCGCTCATACGCACCGTAACCTCCTTCTCCGTAGGCGAGCTGAGGTGGGATCTTCACCAGGCTCCTCTCGTTGACACACATCCCCACCAGGGCCTTGTCCATCCCTTTGATCAGCTGCTGCCGTCCCACAAACACGTTGTAGGTGCTGCCGCGGTCGTAGCTGCAACATAGGGCACAGTTAGAGCTTCTTGTACTACAACTGATTAGAATTAAATCTGTGGCACAGCGTGTTTCCCTCAGTGGATGCACCTAAATGGCAGGAGCAGCCACGAGGCTAAAACATGATGAAGGGTGTTAAGATTCTAGTTGGAACCTTGTTACTCTACACCCAAGTCATCATTGGGAGGATGTAATGAGGAAGTGCCCTTGCGGTTCATTTTGCAAGCCAAAGTTCCTTTTGGATCCAATATATGGAAAAAGAAAAAAAAAAAAAAAAAAAAAAAAAGTTTATCAAGAGATGAAGTTGCACTGTAAATGTGGGCCTCGACTGCCTTTTTTTTTTCTTTACATGATCCCTGATGCATTTCTGCTGGTGCACTGGGACCAAAGGAGGTGATGAGTGCCAGACATGGGAGCTGAAAAGATTTTTTTTTTTTCTTTCTTCTGATTCCGTTCCAAAGTGATAAAAAAAAAACGTAATAACATGTAAAGTCTCTTTTCATTAAAACTGCCCTGGCGGTGCCGGGTCCTCGTCCGGAGAGCTCAACAGTGAGAACATGAACCTCTGGTGGATCCACAACTGCAGTCAGCCTGCGTGTGCCTGCGTGGCCAACAAGGGCCGACCACCGAACGCGCACTTTTACGCATCGCGCACGTCACTCTCGCACCGGCGGCTCCTCCAGGGCTGTTCCGCTACAACATGGACACACACACACACACACACACACACACACACACACACACACACACACACACACACTCGGATACCCCCCCACCCCCCCAACCTCCCTCCACGCCGGCACAACTCACCTGGAGTCGAACTTCTTGCCGTCCGGAAACGTGCCGATGTAGTGGTACCTGACATAGTCGCCCTCCTTGACGGCGCGCGCGCACTGCTCCGGCACGAAAGTCTTCTCTATGATGATGTCGTCGAACGGAACCGGGGGCGCGTTACAGCCGGCCAGGGCCACCAGCACCGTCAGGAAGAGGAGCGCTTGCACGTACCGGGTCATACTTTTCGGACGATGGACGAGCGTGAACACGACCTGCTGCTACGTATGCGCGCGTGGGTGCGAGTTGTGTGCGTGTGCGTGTACTGTGCCTGTTTCCTCTCCGCTCCGACTTGGACCAGAAGTCCTGCCCCTCTCGTCCTCAGTGCAGGAATGGTCAAAGCAGACGGGGAAAGCCAAACTTCCGGTTCAGCGATGCACTTTAAACTGCAAGCGTCCGAGCAAAGTGCTAATTTTGTGAGGCCTCGCGTGAAAAAGTAGAAGTTGAACTTTAATTCAAACACCTTGCGAATTTGTTTGCAACGGTCAACGCCGAGATGAGGCTGGAAAAGCACCGTGTGCTTTTATTGTGACGCTCCAGACGGTCATTTCCTGCGTCTCGCTGCGTGATTGAGTCCGCCTTGACGCGGCCCGGGGCTTGAATGGGATCGTTTTTTGGGCACCACGTATTGCTCCTGCGCAGTGCAGGCCTGGGAGATGTGTCAACGTGGTAACGTCGGGGTCTCTCCACGCAGCTGCAGGAGGCGCGCTCTCCTCTCACACGCACGCGCCCCAGTTTTAATTCACATCACAAGTGGAACAGATGTGCAAAAGGCACCTCGGCGATGAAACAAGTTTGGAAGAGCAAGAAGATAAATGTTGCTCGTGTGCTCTGCAGTCCACACGGTGGTGGTGGGCGCGAGAGGGGGCGGGGGGGGGGGAGTAGGGCTGGAATGCCTCTACGTGGCAGTGGGAGGGGTTCAATTAAGTGGGAGACCGGAAACAGGTGAAGCTTTATTAAAAAAAAAAAAAAAAAAAGAGAAAACTTTCTCAGTTTTTCTTTTTAGTTTTTTCCCCCCCTCCCCTCAGCAAACTTTTTCTTACCTTGTAAACCTTGTCATGTTTGCACAGGCATCCAACCGCGCGAGCGTGTTTGTGTGTTTGAATCATAAGCGGAACTCGGACAGTGATTTTTTTTTTTCTTTTCTTCTTCTTCTTTCTTTTTTTGACCCTCTCTCCCCCTCTCTGTGGTGGGAGGAGCAGCAGCTCCAGCAGCACCCGGAGAAACTTCTCCTGCGGAGGCCGGGGGAGGGGAGGCGCCGTGCTGCAACTTTGAGGCGGTCCCAAAGACCCACGCACACGGCGTCAGTGCGGGACCGTCCCGGGGCAGACGCCACGACCAAGCGAGCCAAACTCAACAACAAACCAAAGAAAGACGAGAAAGATGGCAGCATCCGCCGCCTCCAAATTCGCGTGCGCGCTGCTCGTCGCCCTGTGCGCCGCCGTGGTCGACTCCCAGTACGAGAAGTACAGCTTCAGGAGCTTCCCCCGCAACGAGCTCATGCCCCTGGAGTCCGCCTACAAGTACGCGCTGGACCAGTACACCGGCGAGAAGTGGAAGGAGACGGTGGAGTACATGGAGGTGTCGCTGCGCCTCTACCGCCTGCTGCGCGACAGCGAGGCCTTCTGCAACCTCAACTGCAGCTCCGTGCGCCTGGACGACGAGCCCAAGTACGCCGAGTTCCCGGAGCTGCGCGCCTTCGGCAACATCATGAAGAGGGCGCAGTGCCTGAAGCGCTGCAAGCAGGGGCTGCCGGCCTTCCGCCAGAGTTTGCCCAGCCGGGACACCATCGACGAGTTCGAGCGCCGGGAGCCCTACAAGTACCTGCAGTACGCCTACTTCAAGGTACGGCCGCAGAGTGCCGAGGGTTCAGGACTTGGGCCCTCTTCACCCTCCTCCTCCACTTCCTAAATACGTTCATGACGTCACGCCCCGTGCCACGGATGCACGGAGCAGCTCTGCTGCTGTGCAAGGGGGGGGGGATCGGAAGCTTTAGTTTTGGCCTGCTAGCAGTAATGGCGACTGATGTGAAACAAGTGCAAATGATGACTGTGGTGACTCGATCAACGCACTTAACTCGGACTTGTTGTGTCTTGTTTCACTGTTAAGAAGTGTTTTGTTGGGAAATTACAGGAGTCGACCTGTGGCCATTCAATTTCCTAGACTGAGACAAAAGTTATGAGATAATCTTTGAAATGACCTCTAAATGATGCTGTGACGGAACTTTAACATCCCAGTAATCCTTTCTAGAGTGCGACCGATTGGTTTTTGTGGAAGTTTAATGACACAAATGATTTGCTCTCCCGCTGACCTCCTGACCACCGGTAAAGATTGTCTCCAAACTACCACGTTTCCATAACATGAGTATTTATTCATCAGTTAAATCACTGGCCTTGTTCTCATCTCCTCTACAGAAACATTCATACTCAGAAACGATTCGGAAACAATAATGACATCAATGCTAATACTACTGCTACTACAAATAATAACAACAGTATGTCTTCCTTTATTGAATTGTTCTTTTCCTTCTACCAGTCAGATAAGCTGGCCAAGGCCGTCTCAGCTGCCCACACCTTCCTGCTGAAGCACCCCGACGACGACATGATGCAGAAGAACATGGCCTACTACAAGAGTCTGCCCGGGGCCGAGGAGCACCTCAAAGACCTGGAGACAAAGTCTTACGAGGTGCGGGCGCGTGCACACGCACACACACACACGTACCCGTCCTAGACAGGAGCAGTGCTTTCATGTGGCTGCAGCCTGTCAGTCATCACAAAAAAAAGAACACATCCATTCATGAAGCTCTCCTGCTATGAGGTCTCTCAGTGGGGGCTTGTTTGCATCAAAGTCTTTGCTTGGAATATTGAATTTTGAATTCGAATTGAATTGAATTTTATTTTCATTTACATTGTAAATTAAAGCAATCTCGTGCAATCAACTACAAAAATCCTATATTTATAAAACAAACAAACTACAACAACAACAACATAAAAACCTTCCACATTTACAATACATTTATCTACGTAGTGTGTTGTGTTGTGTTGTGTCTGTTTCTTAATGTCTGTGGTTAGTGAAGAAATGTTTATGTTGAGGGGAGGTCAATGTCATTTTAGGGGATTGCTTTTGAAATTTATAAAGACTTAAAAGCCAAAAATAATGAAAGAATATTTGGCTAACTGAGAATTTAAAAAGGTGAATGTCAGTGCAATTCATTTTCTTTCCTTACTGTTAAAGGTTCGGGGTTATCCGTGATCATGGAAGTCTTGGCCTTCAGCTTACTCCTTTCTTTGTCAGACCTTTCCTTTCTATTTCTGCTTTGTTGTCACCAAAATGAAGTCATTCGTTCACGCATTCATTCATTAATTTTTTTTTGTGCGTCTGCGTGCGTTTGTCTGTGCAGTCGCTGTTTGTGCGTGCCGTGCGCGCCTACAACGGCGACAACTTCCGCACCTCCGTGTCGGACATGGAGCTGGCGCTGCGGGACTTCCTGAAGGTCTACGACGAGTGCCTGGCCGCGTCCGAGGGTCCCCGGGACGTCAAGGACTTTAAAGACTTCTACCCGTCCATCGCCGGTCAGCTCACCTCTCTTCCGCACCTCCAGCTCCGCTCTCGCTCCTCGCGGCCGTTTGGGAATTATTTATTTATATATTTTCCCTCCCGCTTCCTCTGCAGATCACTACATCGAGGTGCTGGACAGGAAAGCCAAGTGTGAGAAAGACCTGACGCCCGTCATCGGAGGTTTCGTGGTGGAGAAGTTTGTGGCCACCATGTACCACTACCTGCAGTTTGCCTACTACAAGCGTGAGGAACGCCCTCCTTTTTTGTTGCTCTTTGACTTGCGACTCCGCCCTAAGTTCTAACCGAAGGCTGTGTTTGGCAGTGACCGACCTGAAGAACGCGGTGCCGTGCGCCGCCAGCTACATGCTCTTCGACCCCGCTGACGAGGTCATGAAGAATAACGTGGCCTACTACACGTACCACAAGGAGCAGTGGGGGCTGACGGAAGACGACTTCGCTCCGAGATCGGTGAGCCGTGTGAACTTCTTTCGTTTGTCTTGCCAAACTTGAATTCTAAGTCTTGACTTATTTTTTTTTATTTTTTTTATTTTTTTTACAAACATCCTAAAAATATTTGTTTTTCCTTTTGAGGAGCAGCAACTTTTTTGGGGTTGTTTTTTTTTTTTTTTTGAGAAGATTTTCTGGCGGTCGCTGCAATGACCTTTGAGTAAAATCAGGAGGTCAGTGTGAACAAGTCAGCCGGATGAAAAATTTGATATTCCACACTAAGTCACGCGTCTTCAATGTGAAACTGGATTTTGCTTGGATAGGTCTGCCTTTTCTCAGGGCCAGTTCAGTTTAGCTGGGGTCACTCGGCTGCTGCCGACTTTGAAAATTCAAACTGTACCACACGTGTCCGTGTTATTCATTACCACTGCAACTCATTAAGGGATCCTGTTAATTGGTAGTAAAACAATTTTTAAAAAAAATGACGATGTGTATATACACTACCGGTCAAAAGTTTGACCCCGTCTTTGCCTGCACGTGTGTGTGTTCTCCACAGGAGGCGCTGCGGTACTTCAATCAGACCACCATGCAGCTGCAGATGCTGGAGTTTTCCGAGCAGCACCTGCAGAGCGATGACGAGGTGAGTGTGAAGCAGTAACTCAAGCGAGTCAACTCACACTAACTTAAAAGACACAAGGGGGAGGGTCACATGACACCCTGCAGTACAGCTAACGGCCAGGCGGTGGCAGCACCTCACCGGCCGCTACTTGAAGTGTTGTGACGCAGCACTCAGAAGGGCGAGCCAGCATAAACCGGGATTAGATGTCGTGCGTGGTGGTAAATACCTCTCAGTTCTTGACTGTAATCTCTTTAGCGGCGCCCGCTACCACGAAAACCACACACGCTGACAACAACAGCAGCGGATCGGAGGGGTTGAACCGATTCACCTGTAGCCAAATGTGTTTTTTTGTGTGTGTGTGTTTCTGCAGGGGCTCGTGGTGCAGTTTTTAGATGACTTCCTGGAAGAGGAAGAGGAGCCTCACTTGGAAAGTCCACCCAAACTCTGAAAAAGACAATGAAGCACCAAAAGTCCGGGGTTGATATTTATTTTTTATTTTATTTTATTTTGTACCGAGTCATTGATTCATTGATTGGTCACTGAGATCTTGTCCCCGGACTTGCAGTCAGTACATTTGTTATCCCCTGCACTGTGCTGCACATTTGAAAGGTAGTCGGTCATTCAGCACAAGGGCCAAATTGATTTGAAGGTCTCCTATAAAAAGGTCCCCTTTTTCACGGTTATTTTTTTTTTCAACCAGGGATGTCAGAGGAGCAGCCTGGAGTGATAAATGCAAACCGCTGTTAGCCCTGTGTTTACAGCCTCCTCTCCTCCTCGGGATGATGCTGCGGGGGACCCCTTGCTTTTTTGAAAGGGGACAAAAAAAACCAATGAGGTGTCAGTGGGGGCGGGGGGGGGGGGGGGGGGAGCCAACACCTAGCTGGAGGTGTGGTGCCTCATATGGTCAAGGCATTGCTGCCCTTTGTGACATCAGAAAAGAGAAATTTTTAAAGAGGACTCCAGTTGACTGGCAGGATAGAGACACAGATTATTGTTAGGAAACAGTGATCAATAATACATTTTGCCTAATTTTGGATGTTGAGGGTTATGGTAATGAGAAAGATTTGTTTTATGTCTCTACTGTGAATCATTTGTGTTTTTACAATAAAACTTTTTAAAAAGTGTGTTCGTAGTGACATTTTGAGGTTGTTTTCTGGGGGGGTGGCTTCTAACAAATTCCCCAAAAAACCCTGACTTTCCTGTGTAACTTACCACTCTGAATGAAAGCAGAAATTCATTGTAATTTCATATTTCTTTACCATAAGAACTCGTGGAATGACGAGATTGAGCGCTGAGTTTTCATCCAGATGTCCAGACAGACAGGAAAAAAAAGGTGGTTTAACAGTGTTTGAACATGGAGTCTCAGTGCAGTTTGTCACACTGGAACGTTAAATTACCCACCGAGGAACATTCTGGCTGACTTTAACATTCCCCTGCTGGGTGTATTTGCCGTTCTCATTTTATTAACTCTGCTTTTCCTCGCAAAGTTGCTCTTTATGCTTCATTTGTCTTCTTTCGGTCCCCGCTTATGCAAATGTCTGCACAGACCACATTAGTTCAGGAATAACGATGGGCTTTGAAATGAAGTCATGACCTTGTTGTGTGTCTGAATTGGTCCTTCAGCTGCATGGACAGACTGAGCTCGGGAGTTGAAACCACATGTTTATGAGTTTATTGCGCCTTAAAGCGGACAACATACGGTACACAGTTTAATCTCGACACCACAAACACCAAAGAAGAACCACAAAGGAAGCAAACACAGAAATGGCATCTGTGGTTTGTCATCTATAGTTTTGAGTTAAAGCTGTAGAAGGCCTGATCTGCAAAGTGGTATTGACGCTATGGTAAGTGTTCAAATGTGAAAAGATACAGTTAATACTACCTTATGTACACAGTGGATACAGCGTGAATCACCTTATATTTACATTGAACGAGAATTTTGAATTTTGAAAACACGGAAATTTTATCCACACATGATTTGACACCATTTGTAAAGATTAGCATTCCTTCCTTTGCAATAATCACCAATTATTATTTTAAACGTATAAATTGGTGAAAAAAAAATGACTTAAAGACAACGTGAAACCACAGACACTCACTCAGAACACATTGCAAAGTTTCCAACAACGCTAATATTATTTGAAATCACATCAACTACAATTGATGCCGCAAATCCAGAAGCGGAATTCGAGAATCCTCTCCAAAAACCAGACCACATCGTTGCTCTGTTAAACTCCAATTCATCGGGAGAAATGCAAGGAAAATATGTGATTTGTTGGTTTATGTTTGGTTCTGTTTATTATGAAAGGTTATTTCAACAGTTATTTCCCCCAGTTATTCAATACCAGGTCATGGTGGTCATGCAAAAGCTACTGAAACCATTTTGAAATTTTTGCGTTGACTTTTGAAGATTTGGATAAGAGCTGCAACTCTGAAGGCCGCGTTTTAACTTTCTGTTGCCACGGCAGCGGCGCCTCTGCTTTACCTGAACTGCGTCAGAAACCACACTGCGCTGCACTGGACCGACCTGACACACACACATAGACACACTCACACACACACACACACACACACACACACACACACACGCACACACAGGGGAGTGACTGAATCTACAGTCTGCTGGACAGCCGACCCACATCTAACTTCTGCAGACGGTAGCAACAAACAGAAAAGGAAGGATCTTAAATATTTCAGATATTGTCCTCTCTTCTCCCCCTTCTCTGACTCTTTCTGATTTTACTCTGATGTGGGTTTGACTTGATGAGTTGTGTGAAAAAAAATCACCCCTGGACAAAAGAGAAAACAATAAAAAAAATTAAAAAAAACCTAAACAATCAGAAGCAGTCATTGAGGACAACACAATTAAACAGCAGGGTATCAGAGAATATTTTCCCAGAGAGTCTCTGAGACTCACACATTTAGGCAAACGGACATGTCGCCTGCCTCTCCAGCTCTCGGAGTTGAGTTCAGTATGGATACAAGGATAGAGCGCCCCCACCTGTCCAGCAAGATGTAAACGCTTTCAAAAATTAAATTGGATAGATGTAATAGTGTGTTCTATTAATGCTTGTAAGGCCTAAATTCTGACTTGCGAGGTCAATGGAACGCGCCACAACCAAGGCGGGAAGGATTCCTCTGGCATGACAAGTGGGAGAAAGGAATCAGTCTGAACCACTTTGTAAACGTTTGCCCTTCAAATATTCTCACCCCGAACTTAAATCTTCACCTGCGCGGCTCCGTCTTTGTCCAGGATGAGGAGCCGTGTTTTCCTGCAGCTTTCGTTTAAAATCTATCCAACCCTCCTGCATGTCTTTGGCCCCGCATCAAACTCTGTCTTCCCCTGTGTCCATTTTCTTTGTTTTTATACTTTTTGCTGCATCTCCATCTGTTGGCTGGGCCTCATGGGACTCTGGCCCTTGCCGTTCATCTCATATATCGAGCTCTTCTGCTGTTGCCGCCGGTAGTACCACACGCCCAGCAGGGCAGCGATGGCGACCAAACACACGACCACAATGATGGCGGCCACCTTGGGCCCTTTGCCGGCGGGTGTCACTGGAGGACAGCTCGGCCCCGTGCACGTCGCCTCGCCGATCTCGCCCTCCCTTTGGCCGCTCTCACCGCCATGCATGGTTTGCTCCTCCACCGGGGAGTCCTGGTTGCGCACCGGTGGAGGCGGGCTGTGGTCGGTGAAGGTATCCTTGGTGACTTCGGGGAGCCAGGAGCGAGTGGGAACTGCCTCGGTGTGCTCCAGGGACGAGTCATCGGTGGGAAGGTGGCTGGGCCGCTTCTCTTCCCATTGATCCATGGCCGGAGACTCCGGAGACACTGGTAAGCTGGTGGTGAGTTCCGTACCTCCGTCCTCCAGCCCAACTCTTTCTGTCGTCGACTCTCCGTTTTCCGACTCTGCAGCATTCACAGGGTAGCCGTCGAGCCAGGTCTCGTCTGTGGTGGCCTTCACTCCCTCTGTCCTGTTCTGACCTTCATCCCGAGCAATGGAAAAGATGACGTGATGCTGCTGACCGTTGAGATCTTCGTGGCTATCGTGATGTTCATAGCTATCATGGTCATCGTGTTCAGGCTCATCAAGGTCCTCTTGATCAATAAAACCATCGTCACCATCATTGTCATCATCATGGTCATGGTCACGATGTTCCTGGCTATCTTCATGGTCGTCATGGTCATAATGTTCCTGCTCATTATCGTGGTCATCTTGATCAAATTGTTCCTGACTATCATCATGATCATCCTGGTCATCATGACCATCCTGTTCCTGGCTATCATCGTGGTCATCGTGATCATAATGTTCCTGGTCATCATTGCGGTCATCATGATCGTCATGTTCTCGACTAGCATTGTGGTCATTGTGATCCAAATGTTCCTGGCCATCAGCATGGTCGTCGTGGTCATCTTGGTCTGGATTCTCCTGGGAACCATCAGGATGTCCATCGTCGTCGTGGTCGTCAGCCGCATCTTCGTGATCTTCATAACTTTCGTGCTCATCGTAGGTGTCATCTTCGTCAAACTCTTGACTGCCGTATCGTGCGTGGCCACGTTCCTCCTCGTGTTCTCCCATGTCGTAATGGTCATCGTGGTCGTCGCGATCTTCATGGCGGCCTTGTCCAGCTAGATCATGAGCCGGAATGTAATGCTTCACCTGATGCTGGTGGTCGCCCTCTTCCTGGTGACTGTCAGGGTCATCTTGGTCGTCATGATCATTGTGGTCATCGTGGTCATTGTGGTCCTCATCGTCGTGGTCATCATTGCCTTGTGGCTCCACATCATCAGCATCAATGGGACTGTGATGGTGGTAAACTTCTTGACTCTCTCTTTCTTTGCTCTCCTCTGATTGGATGCCAGAGGTTCTCTGGGTAGTTTGTGAGATCACCTCAGTGGAGGCTGGACGTACCTGCTCCTGGAAGGTCTCAGAGGGGAACCAGAACAGGTGTTTTTGGGAGAGAACAGAGACGGGAGCGTCTGTGGCAGAGGCAACATCAGCTTTGACCTGAGCTCTCCGCTCCTCCTCCCATGCTGGATGCCCTGTGAAGTCCTCGACAGCCCTGTCCTCCAAGGCTTCTTCATCCGATCGTCCACCAGCCACCTTGCCGACGGCTTCCACACCGTAGTTTGTCTCTTGACGTTCCTCATCAATTTTTCTCTCAACTCCAGGCACCTCTGCTCCATCATTATGGTGCTCCTCCTCTCCATAGGAATCTGTAAACTTGTCCTCGTAGTCTATGTGGCCCTCTGCGTGATCTGCAGAAACACAATGGGAACCTGTTCACCCGACTGCACATTACCAAACCATTTTAGTCAAAAGGTGGAAGCGCATTGTACTGCCAAGTAAACCGGGTTTTTAGTTTGTCACATTTGTTTCTTGCAATCTTAACTTGCTCTCGATTTACCAGTCAATCTATGTTCTGACTTTCACCTATGGCCAGGAGCTTTGTGTCAAAACCACAAAATAAGGTCATGAATACAAGCATCCAAAATGAATTTCCTATGCAGGTCGGCCGAATTCTCCCTTTTAGGGTTGGATGAGAAGTTCGGTCCTTTGCGAAGAAACAGTTGAGGTGGTTGAGGTATCTTGTTATGATGCATACTCTGTGCCTCCCTGGGGAGCTTTTCCGGTCATACCCGACCCGGAGGAAGCTCCGGGGGCCTGCCAAGGATACTGGAGAGACTGTGTCTCCTGGCTGGCCTGGGAGCTCTTTGGGATCCCCTCAGAAGAGCAAGGAACCTGGACCCCGGATAAGCGGCTGATGACAGGGTACGGGGTCGTACTGTTAACTTAACTGGGATCCTTCATTTGAGCATGTAGCCCAGGGCGATTTCATACTATTGGACTACTACTAAAGAGTGCCGGATTGTGTCTACACCGACTAACCACAGCCACAGACTGTCCATTGTGTCTCTACCAGACAACTCTCGCCCCTGCTCGGATCTGGACCACACTCCGGTATGTCGCACTCAGGTATCACAGCTGCCATTTTCACCCTGACCCACAACTGAGGCTCTGTCTATCTTTTTCCTGAAAGATGCTGATCTAACAACAAGGAGCAAGGAGTCGATGGGGTCAACCTCAGCACGGCCTGCAGACTACACTTCACACAAAGAGATTCTGCCTCTTTCCTTCGTTGTCCTGTCATCTGTGCCTAGCAAGTACGAGTGCAGTTGCTCTCACCTTTGACGCACATCTCCACCAGCCCGTACCACTCTCCGCAGCTGTCGCACAGCAGGCTGAAAGCTCGGTGCCCGCTGGACATGGCGTAGCCTGGAACACAGGTGTAGAGCAGCTCATCTCCCATCTCGTAGCCAGAGTGCTGCTGCAAACGGGCATTTGGAAAGGACGGTGGGTCACCGCACGGCTCGCCTATCAACAACAACACAAGGCACCACAGGAAAAATTACATTCTAAAGACAGAAAATAAAAGGTGTGTAGCTCAAAAAATACGGTATGCTTTCCCAGAATGCAACTGCAGATACATGCAGTTTATTAGCCCTGTATTAAAGCTGAGATTTCAGGGTTGAAATTTCACTAAGCCACATTGCTGAGCTCCAAATGTTGAGTGTTTTCACTGGTTTTAGCACTGGTCAGCATCCTCTTCAGACAGGATTAGAGTAGGAAGGACTTAAACACCATCGATGAAGAATAGAAAGGAGAAACATCACAGTGAGTTTAGCTAATGCAGAGGTTGCCCCATCATTTTTACTGACCTTTGTCTTTGACACAGAACGCGTCCAGGTGTGCAACGTCCTCAGAGGCATCTTCTGTTTTTACGTCCACCGCTTTCAGCGAACTGCCCACAGCGTTACACACCGTTGTCCTGTAGATGGCGACGCAAAAATTATCCAAATAATTGTGCGAAACAAAGCAACAACTATTTTATATATGTATATATATATATATATATATATATATATATATATGTATATATATATATAAACAATTTTTGTCTTTTAGCCACACTAGCTCCTGTAGCACATGTAGACACAGCGGTACAACGCAGTAGCCTCTCGTAATCACAGGCTGATTTGTTGCTCATTCAAATATTTTTACAGCATGACATCAGCGTCTACGATCGCACACACACACCCACACACATGCGCACATACACACACACACACACACACACACACACACACACGCAGGTAGATGTTAGCTTCACAATTGCAGTTGAAGACTAATCAAAACATGCTCCCATAGAGACTCCTGCCACCAATCAAATCTTGTACCTCAGTGATGTTGTACAGTTTACACTGAATGGTCAAATAACAACATGTGCCAATTATAGACACAGGAGACAAAAAAAAAAAGTTGAGAGTGGCAGCGCAGCTGGCCTTTGAGTCAAGCTGTGTGCTGGTGCCACGCTGACTTTCGACTTATAAGGACAAAAAGTACCAGAGAAAATGGGCAGCGAGTCAATAACCACCAAGAAAACATTCTGAGACAAGAAAAAAAAAATGCAGACTGTTTACACTTGGAACTGCAGTCCTTGCAGGCATCTCTGTGAGAGAGAGAGAGAGTGTGTGTGTGTGTGTGTGTGTGTGTGTGTGTGTGTGTGTGTGTGTTTTTTTAGAGATAAATCCAGGTCACCTTTCACCTGACTGAAACACAATTTCTAAAGAAATGGACACAGCCGTGCTCAAGACAAAAACTCAAAGTGTGTGTGTGTGTGTGTGTGTGTGTGTGTGTTGGATGAATCAAAGTGATGTTATTTGTTTGGTTGCCGGGGTAACACTTCTCTGACTGACAGCTAACAGGGAGATGTCGAAGGAGAAGAGAGACTCGGTGTGGTGCAGCAACCCTTTGAACAAAGTCGCAGCGTTTCAGGAGCTCGGCGTCGATCTTTACGTTACTCATGTAAAAAAACCCAGAAGGGATAAGAGCAAGTAACCTGCCAAGCACCTGTGATGTAACACTGTGACCCACTTTCAGGCAGACTGACTGGGCTGTGGCTGGGTCACACACCGTCATATATGATGAGCGGGTGAGGCTGTAGCAGCGAGGCACCACATCAGCATGTCACTCTGTCCAGGGAGAGACTTCTTCTTTTCCGCTTTCTGCGTTTTCAAACTTAGCATTCTGCAAGGGAGCGTCCAGAAACACCGCCATGAAGACTGACAGTGAAGATGTGAGATCTAAACAGGAGTGTTGGGAGTCATCGGGAATGTCTTGCTTTTTGTCTGACAGCTCAGAGGTCAAGGTGTACGAAATAGCCCATAAATAATTGTGCGATAATTCACTGGACGCCTTCGTCTGACACCTCAGAGTGTCTCCGCGTCGCTCCGTTCCGTCTTCGCTGCCCGGGTGCTGAAAGGTGCGTCACATCACCACACAGACGCGAGGTGCAAATGGAGGCAGTTGTCGACATGACACCCCGGCTCAGAATTTCCTCCTCCGCTGGGGAGAGACAGAGGCGTCTTTCTCCATCGCCCTCCATCGCCCTCCTCCCCCGACCCCTCTCCCTCCAAAATGTGTCACTCACTTCCCACTCTCCTCCCTCTGACTGATCCTCACGTCTGCCTTTTCCTCCCCCCCCACCTCTGTTCCTGACCTCTGACCTCTGGCAAAGACAGACAGGCGCGGTGACACGCCGGGACACTTTTTTTCCTTACCCCACCAGGCCGCCGTAGAGCCAGCCGCGGGTGCATGGCGAGAAGAAGCACTCGGCCACGGCGTGCCGGAGCTCGGCAGAGGAGGCCAGGCGGGCGCCGAGCGAGGCGCAAGCCCGCTCTGCGTCTCTGAAGCCCGAGAAGCCCGTGGAGTTCTGCAGATTGAGCACAAACACTCGACCTGCGGGGGACAGAGAGGAGGTGGAATATTGAGAAATCCAGGCACAAACGGCAGCAGTGAAGCATGAGGAGGAGGAGCAAAATGTTTGATTAAAACAACAAAACAGGAAATTCAGAATAAATCTAGAAATTGTGAAAATTTGATTTCTTTGTGTGGTGAGTTTGATTGCAGAAACTGAACGATCAGGGATGTTATTAGCGGGATAAACATTCACAGTCACTATTAATGGTTGATTGACTGCAGGTGTGATGTTTTTAAATATCACCTTCAATTGTTTCGTTAATGAGGGGAAAAACAACAGCAAAAGTCAACATTAAGACAACTTGATGAGGATTTGTGTATTTTTTCTGTTCAAGATAAAAGACCAAAAATCATAATGGTAAGAAATTAAATAAAAACAAGTGGTTATATGATTTCTTTTTTTTATATATTAAATGGCATCGAGATTCAATTTGAACATTTTACATGATAACATTTTTTTTTTTTTTTTTTTTTTAATTCTCCGCTTAGTTTTGCTGTGTAAACAAATGAGTACCGAGTAATGAGTGAACTCACCATCTGCAGTCACAACAGAAGTGACAATGAGAAAAGCCAGACATCCAAAGAGCAGTGGTAAGGGTTCCTGCATCTTCTTCTCCTTCTTCTTCTTCTTTCTTGGTGGATTATAACGTCCTTCTTGTGCACGCTAGTAGGAGGACAAAAAACGTGAACCTACAAACTTTTCCCTGGAGAAAAACAAAAAAAAACGAGAACCAAAGTTCCACAAAGTCTTCAGAGTCCGCGTGGAGGTCTGCAGATGGAGCCGGAGGATGGTGCGGGTGCGACCGGTGTCAAGTGCGAGTGATGGAGGAGTGGGGAAGAAAGCTGGGAGCGCGCGCGTGTGCGTGTGCGTGTGCGGGGCGAGGCGTGTCGAGGCGCGGGTTTATCTCCTTGGCCAGAGCGCATGGAGAGCCGGTGCGAAAACTCGCGCCGGGGTGTCAGTGAACGCGTCACGGACCGAATCCCGCAAGGGTGAGCTCGCGCGCCCACCTACCCTACCCTGCCCACACCATGGAGAGAGGGAGAGAGAGACAGAGAGGGTGGGTGGGTGGGTGGGGGGGTGTTATTGCTATTATGTTGTCAGTTTTAACACTGTGATTTTTACCTGATGACTGTCACTGCCCCTTCACTCTTTGTTTGAAAAACTTTCCTACAAAATAATGATTCCCCCCCCTATTTTAATTGCTGCAGCAGTGCCTTTTGAACTCCTATTAACTCATCCACTATTAGTTCATTTGCAGTAACAAGCGCAGAATTTAGAGGCACTTTGCCGCCTCTCGAGGCTGTTTAGCAGCCTCAGTTAAAATCCCCTCTGTGTTTTTGTGCGTGTTTATTGCGGGCGTGTTTTTTCCATTTGGCTGGAGGCGATAGCGACGGATGACCGTGGCCCTTGCAGAGCTCCTCGGAGGTCAAAGCCATTGTCTCGGTGAACCTGCAGGTGAAGATAACCGACGTGAAATAGCACACGCGGGCGGCGCTGAACCCACAGAGAGACATTACAGCCGATTAAAAAAACAAAACAACAACGATACAGAAACACAAATCAAATATGCGTAGACTGTGGCAAAACAAAGAGGGAAAACAGGGAGAAGAGAAACTCCTGCTGGAGTCGCACCTTTGTTGGCTGCTCTCCTTTTGTTTCTCTGTGTGGCCCCAGCGGAGGCTTCTGCGATGATATTTCCCCACATCCAGTCAGCTTTGTCTTTTGTTTTACACAATTCAGTGCCTCTTAAACGGTGCAATGGCAATGAAGCAGATCCTGCACCTGATGCGCAAAGTAAACATGTTCATTATTCATTTTCACGAGGGAAGCCGTCACTCATTTAAACAAAGAAAAATATAGCTCACTGTTATGTGTAAATGTAATGGCAACAACCAAAAACGTCTCTGAATGAACATTTGACATGGTCCAATTGTTTGTTATCATATCCGACTAAACTTCACTGATCACTGATTTGCATTTAATTCTGAAATCCATCCGTGCATCTTCAATACCTGCTTCTTCCTGAGCTCAGGGTCACGGGGGTCTGCTGGAGCCCCTCCCAGCTGTCATAGGGCGAAGGCAGGGTGACACCCTGGACCCTGGACAAGTCACCAGTTCATCGCAGGGCCACATAGAGACACACAACCATTCACAATCACATACACATCTACGGGCAATTTAGAGTTTCCAATTCACTTCACTTTGGAGTGTGGGAGGAAGCCGGAGAACCTGGAGAACATGCAAACTCCACACAGAAAGGTCCCAGGCCCGGAATCGAACCCACGACGCTCTTGCTGCGAGGCGGCAGCGCTAATTTTCCAATTTCTTGTTGAGTTTTAGAGAAGAATATTGGGATTGATCCTGCGGGATAAATCAACAGACTCCAGCATGCTGGTGTTTGTTTTCCTCGGAGGATGTAAACAGACGATCCCTCGACGTGGCTCAGCGCAGCGTTGCTTTCACACTTAAGTTATGCTTCCTATGTTTGAGTGTGCTCCAGCTCCAAGCCGTCTAAATTTATCCCACCATGCGCTGACAGAGGCTTCACACATGGCTGTCCAGCGTCTGGATCACCGAGAGGCGTCCACGTTTTAAAGCCCTCTGACACGTCTCACAGTTCCACTTCCTGCCCGGTCGTTCAGTCGTGTGTGTTTAAGGTGGGCTGTTACCTCGACTCCTGCACGCAAGCTATTTCTGGATGGCCGAGGGCGGCGGCGGCGGCGGCGGCGTGGTTTTGGGGGGTTCGGATGGCGAGGACGAGAGAGGCGGTGATTCACACCTGAGCCGTCTCAGAGCAGCGGGTGAGAATTATGTAGCGCCGCGGGTGTCTCCTCCCACTTTGCACAGGTTTGTCATCGCACCGCGGGCCTCCGGTACACACTCATTGCACAATATCCACTACGGAGTAAAGATATACACACACACACACACACACACACACACACACACACACACACACACACACTCCATCAAAGTTTTTGTGCTTATGTCGTGATGGAGGAAGATTGTGAGGTAATGATTGAAGACGGTGGCGCAGCTAAAGACAATAGCAACTTCACATGAGAAATTAACAGTAATATTTAAAAAAAACAAAACATGTTTGGGCGAACAAGAAAATGCAGATAACAAAACAGGAATGATAAACTATTGAATGACTCGCAAGAGGATTTTGACCCCTGGTCTCCTTGACCTCAATTATCTTCACGAAAATGCATCAAGCTGGGTGGAGTTTCTTCTTGGACTCCAGCGGACTCCTTGTTATCATCACATTCAACACCGAGCCGACGGCCGGGGGGCAGAGTTCACATGAGATGCAGCATGACGCTATTTGGAGATCTGAGATAAACGGTTTGGCCTTCCGCGACAATTTGCGAATGAGTCGCCGCGGAATAATGTGTTGCAAACCGATGAAGGGACAACCTGGCAGGGCTGCTGAATCGCTGGGATCTTTTAGGTCTGAGGTCTCACACATCCATCCTGACAAGCTGCACTTTAAAGCACCCCTCAGTCGCTCAAAGGCTGCGTTCAGACTGCAGGCGAATCAGATTCAAATCAGATTCCTTCTCAAATCCCATTTTCAGTGCCGACTGTCCACACTGTGTTGTAGCCAGTGTCCAAATGGGATGTGGTTCTGTTCAGACTGGGCCACATTATTGAGCCATCTGACAGGTTGCTGTAGCAACGAGGTGGCAGCGGAGGCGTGGTTCAGCGCAGCGTGTAGTGTGTGATGTCATCATATCATTGCGACAGCAGCACTTGTTGCCATACATGGGGTGTGTCTCAATTCAGGGTCTGCATCCTTAGGAGTATGCATTTGAAGGCCTGTTGCGTCATAGCACTGCGCGAAGGCTTTCCCTTCCGTCCCAATTCCCAAAAATCCGAAGGACGCTCCAAATGCGTCCTCGGAATGCGCCCTACTTTTAGCCGATTCAAAGGATACATCGCTACTATCCTTCGTGTCCTTCGGTATCCCAGGATGCTTTGCCTGCTGCTGCAAAGCATCCTGGGATCCTGGGAAGTCAGCTGAAATTAGCGCCATCTACTGGCAGAGACACGACATATAAATTTAAGTATTGAAATTTCACATAAAATATTCAGTTTTTAACGTAGGGTTTTTACTTATTTGATCATCCAACGCCATCGTTAGATGGCGAACCAATGGTTAGCTTGATGCTACGAAAACGTCACTTCCGGGGTTGGCCAGCAGGAGGGAACGGCGGTGACGCAACCAGGAAATACGCCGAAGGCTAGACCGTCCCATGTGGTCACCAGGGAGGCGGGGTTTGGTTCGTCCTTCTAGGCCGGGTCCTTGGAGAACGCTTCCTTCTGACGGAGGACGCTTCCTTCGAAGGATGCAGACCCTGAATTGAGACACAGCCATGGCCTGGAGCTTGGCTTGAATGGAGCTACTGTATCTCCCCACACACTGATGAGCCAATGAGGTTCCTCCTCTGTCCAGGGACTGACTGCTGTTTTCTACTGCTTCTGTCTGCTCCATGACGTTACAGCTCCGCACCTGGAATGGCGCCCTCTGGTGGCGCTCTCTGGTCTGGCGCATTGGCTCTTGCTTTGCGTAGAGTGACGTCACGTACAGTCAGAACCCATGTGTTTGGAGCTGTTCACCCTGAGAGGCATCTGTCCAAATGCCATTTGAAACCACCTCCCGATAGTGGTTTCAAAAAATCGGATTACATGTGATTTGTGACTGTTCACACTACAAAAGAGCCATCCGGTTTCAATCTGGATGGGCTGAAAATCGGATTTTGCCTGGCAATCTGAACAAGGCATAAATCTTCAAAAAAACAATCAGATTTCTTGTAGTCATGAGGAAAAAAGGAAGGGACTGCAGAAGTAGTTTACAAAGAGTCCATTATTGAGGGAGACTGCAGCACACGAAAAAAAAAAAGTCATGGCAGATGCAGGACCTGTAACATATTCGAACATTTAGACTCAAACAGGTTATATTGTACGGAATATTGTGAACAACTAGAAAAGTAATTTGTTAGTCAACAAAGCATAAAAATCCAAACCAAGTAATTGAGGGACATAAATACCTTCAAATAAAGATTGTTGTTGCTAACGTGATGAATGGAAGTGGCCCTTTAATTTGCTTACAAGCGCTTCATCACTTGTGACCCAGGCTGCCCAGATTCTGCCTGGTTGTGTGAGATTGCCCTCTAGCGTTGAAAGTTGTACGCTACAGCTATGTTTTGTTTTTTGTATTTTTGTTTTTTTTTATTACTAAAGACGAAGTACAAACCTTCGAGGTAAAAACAAAAAAACAAAAAAAAAAAAAAAAAAGCCCCACTCTCTCCCACTATCTTATTAAGCGTAGGGCACAAAGAAATGATGAAATAATCAGTTTTAATATGAACCTTCTCCCTGCTGGTAGAGGAACCGTTTAAACATGTTTGATAATCGTGTAAATAGTCCCCCCGTCATATAAAATGGTCACTAAACTGTGACACTAAACAAACAGTGTGTTGTTAGGCTAAAGGTTGCAGGGCCACACACAAAACAGGAACACGAACTAAAATATTTCGAAATTTTTATATCGTAAAGGAACATTTTTTTGTCTAGCTTACTTTACAAAACAATACAAAAAAAATAACCTAATCTGAGATCTCAGATTAGGTCCATGATACATCATCATAATTTAACGACCTGCACGCAGCTCGGCAACGGCACCTCGTGACCTTTAAACATTTAAACATCATAATAGGTGTAGTTGGCCACGTCTGCACCATGTCACCCAAACATACGCCATCCTCACGGCGTTGATATCATAAATGAAAATACAATAAAAAAATAAATAATAATAATAATAAAAAAAACATGTGGCCGATGTGGGGCAGCCCGTCCCAGTGGTGGTTCTGCTGGTATGTCTGCAGAATGACGCCTTCACTTGCAGGTGCAACGCATCTGTCACGCGCACAAACCCTTTGCTTCGCTCGTGTCCAGCCGGGGTCACGTCAGTTCACGTGTATTCACCACCGCCCAAGGGGAGGAAAAAACAAACAAAAACAAGTCTCCACTACTGAAGCCCGCAATCAAAACAAATCGACCACGCGTGCTTTTCCCGCAGCAATGACGTCACGCTAAGCCCCGCCCCCACCATCTCTCCCCGCAAGTAAACAGAAAACGCTGAAGGGGAAGAGAGAGAGAGAGAGAGGGAGAGAGAGAAGGGGGGAAAAAAAACAGTCCGGGCTGGCAGCCGTGTACTGGCGCGTGTGGCTCCCGCGCGCGCGCGCGTGCCTTCGCCGTGTCCGCTCTGCGTGTGATGTGCGCGTCGACGACGGACCGTGGCGCGTGCGTGCGTGCGTGCTTTCGCGAGGCGACGGCGAGGGATCCGGGGCTCCAGCTGACTCGAGCCGCCGGAGCGATGAAGGAGGGAGAGGCGGAAGTGAAGTCACTTGACAGACCGTCCATGTTATTATTGTTATTTTGGTGGTAGCCGTGCGATGAGACGCTGCTGGGGAGCCGCTGGCCGACCGCTGACGTGACCGCAGGCCGCCCTCTTTACCCGAGAAGCCCCCCCACCGCCGCCGCCGCCACCACCACCACCTACCCCGGCGCCCCTGCCGACACCGACACCGACACCGACCCCCCCCAGCCGGAGACAGCAGCCGGGTCAGGGCTGGAGGATCCGAGGAGGATCCCCGCAGCTCGCTCACGACGCTCCAGGGATAAGAAAGAAAGAAAGAAAGAAAGAAAGAAAGAAACAACACTTGCGCACGGACACAGTCGAGCACGCCAGTTCACGGCCGTGTGGCCCGTGCGCGAGCGTGGTGCCAGCCAGCCAGCCAGCGTGCGTGTGTGTAAGCGGCGTGTGACGGGTGGTGGTTGGGCCGAGCCAGTGCCGCTGCCGCCGCCCCGGGCAGCAGCTGCAGACATGAACGGGATCACCAAGGGCCGGTTCGAGGTAGGACCGAGGGTGGGAGTGGAGCGGTGGTTCAACTGTTTTCTGTACAGTAGACGTGGTGGTGGTGGTGTTGGTGAGTGCGGGATTGGCAAAAGTGCGTGATAGTGTTTGTGTTGTGGGCGTGCGTGTGTGCGTGTGCATGTATAGCATGTGCGCGCGCGCGTGTGTGTGCGTGTGTGTGCGTGTGTGGTCGTCATGCAGCCGGAATCCGAGTCGTTGTTGTCGGTCAAGGATAATCTGAAATCCTGCTATTGTACCCCCCCCACCACCCAACCCTCCTAATACTGCTGCTGCTGCTGCTGCTGCCGCAACAGCAACAGCAGACAGCGACAACATGGAGCTGAGTGCTGCGGGACAGGAGGGCTGTGGCTGCGGCTAGTCAATATATCAGGGTGGCTGCGGCTGGCCGCCACTGTCGCCTGAGGTTACAGGCTGTTGTTGTTTTGTTTTTTTACCAGGGTCGCGACAAGGGAGGATGTAATTGGATCTTTTTGTGTGTGTGTGTGTGTGGGGGGGGGGTAAACACAAACATGGTTAGCACTGATGGAATTAGTCATCAGAGCTGTAAAAGAACCTGTGACACTTCCCTCCAGCAGGTTCTGGGAGGCCCGGAGACACACGGCAGACGGATGTGTTGTTGACAGTAGAAAACATGAGCGCTGTAAACCCGTTGATATGTTGCAGGGGAGGCGACACCGACACACACAGGGCCCCTCGGTGTGTGCGTTTGTGTTTGTGTCTGCATAAGCTAGCGATTGATTATAGCGAAGCGGCGTCAGGAAAAAACGACAGCCGTCAGACTTTAGGCGTGGATGCTATTTCTGTTTGCTTTGTTGTGGCGAGGTTCTGCAGGATGCTGAGGTGACCCAAGCTTCAAAATGCTTGAAAGTTCCTAATGTTGTGGTGTGCATCCGTCTTGCCAACCTCCTCCAGGAAGGGCTTTTCGCCAGTCTATGGATTCTGATTCCTCACAGTTTGGAAACGGCTGGAAGTGGCAGGTGCTAGCTGGTCTTCGGTCCTCCTGGAACGTGGTCGTTGGAGAGCATCGTCCCGCAGGGTTACGAGAAATATCCCACTGAAACAAGTGAAGAATCGAACAGAACCAGAATCTGAGGTGGTGGGCAGCCGAGGTCCCACCGAGGTACCGTACTGTGGCGAGCTAGCTAGATAGCTTACGATACAGCAGTGGCGCGTTTAGCTTTGGAGCTCCTCAAAACTTAGCTGAACTCTGCTAGCTGTTGAAGACTTGTTGGCAGCTGGATGTTGTAATGACACTGGTTGAAACGTGCCAGCGATGACAACAGGATGAATGGATTAGGATGAGAGTTTTTCATTTTAGTTGGACAAAAAAACAAAACAGGAAGCACAGGTACAGGGCGCAGCTGCAAGCCGAGCTGCTGGCTACACAGATTAGCGATGATGTTGCAGGAGCTGAAGAAGGGTTTTTTTTAGCAGAACTGAAGTGCATTTTGTTTAGTTAGTTAGTTTAGTTGTGTGACCTACCAAGTTAGAACCATGGACTCTGTTTGAATGATTTTTTTTGGCATTTTATGGGGACAGACTTGCAGAAATACCCAATACATTTGCACCTGTTACTGCATTTTAAGAATCTGTCATTTATGGTGCCTGGTAGCGACTATAATGTGGAATCATTGCTTTGACGATGTCGTTGAGAGAGTAAGGTGACAGGTGCTACTGTCACTGAAGACATATGCTGCCATTTGAACAGGAAGATTGCCAACAGTTTATTCCCCCTTGATTTTTTTTTTTGCATTTGTGACTCACTCGACTTTAAGTCACAAGTGCGTCTGCTCCAGAAAGGTCAGCGTGATCATTCTGTGCATGTGCACACACGTATCGGAGGAAGGCGGTGCCGATCTGCCGTAGGCCCAACGCCGGATTCCTCTGCGTGGTGGGAAGCTCCTTTAGAAGAATGCCTCGACTGGCCTGCTGCTGCTGCTGCTGCTGCTGCTGCTGCTGCTGCTGCGACGGACCTGCCGTGCCACCAACCTGTTGCATCTGTTCGCTTCCCTCCGTACATCAGTCAAACCGCTTGAGTGCCGCAGAGGCATCGCCGCCAGCGTCGCCAGCGTCGCCAGCTCACACACCTCCCTTTTAAACACCGAGCAGAGGGAAACTCCCTGCTTTGGGAATGCTGCTCTGCTGACTCGGGGGAACCGGGTCGCCGGGAGCGCCGAGCGGAGGACTCCGGCGAGGTGCCCGAGAAATGGCTTCGAACCCGGCTGCCGTGAGGCCAATAGCGGCGAGGGTTTTCAGCTTTTGCCCGCCGCAACAGCTGAGCGGGGGGGAGACGAGCGCCTCGCAAAGAGCAGGGCAGCATTCCAACCTTTCGCCTGGCCATGATTTATCTGATCAAGGATCAAAGGGAAGCATGCCGGGGAAAGAATGTGGCATGACTCGTTTTCTTTTGTTTACTTTTATAAATTATTACCCGAAGATTGGTCGAGTATGAAAAGTCAGTGTGCAAGCTAAAAAAAAAACAAAACACTGCCATGGCTTCTTATTAATGCTTTTATTTATTTATTAATTTATTTATTTGCAGGCCTAAAAATATTTTTGGGGTCAAACTCAACTGAATACCTTGCGAGTGGGAGTTACGCCAGGTAGTTTTTCATGATTTGATCCTGCGTTATGCGACCTTCTCCTTCAGACAAAGTCCTAAACAAAAAAAAATGTGCCGGGTTGAACCTGTTAATATTTAATTGTCTCCCTGGCGAACCAGTTTAATCAACACATCTCACTGCGGCTTATGTTTGCCGTCCGTCCCGTGTCACGCGCTTCTCTGCCCGGCGATAAGGTCAGAGGTGAGGGATGTGCCGCTGCAGAGGTGGTTTGGAATTAAATCTAAATTTAGCGCTACACCCTGTAAGCCACCTCTGGCTTCGGAGACGCACGCAGCTAATGTGCCCGTAAGCCCCCGACGTCTATTGTGAGGTCTGGCGCTCGGCACAGGCTGTACCGCACAATTAGGGTTAATTTAATTTCAGCGTAATTGGTGCGGGTTTCTGGCTGAAGGCGAGCGCGGTGTGACGACAGCCGAGGCTCTGTTGGCTCTGCAGGAGCGCGGAGTCGTCTCTCAGGCAGGCCAGACCGGTGAAGTCCGGTGGATTTGTATCGCGCATCCATCTGGTGAAGAGCCCGGAGAAAGTGTTTTTCCATCCACGGTGGGAGCGGCCAGGGCTTCCCACTGGTCGGAGGTTGAGAGTCGGTGGGTGCTGAAGTGGCCTCCGCCACTTCTTGTCAAAGCCAATCTGGAGTCAAGCGAGAAGCCAAATCTTACGTTCAAGGAAGTTTTCAGGGATTCTTTTAATACCAAAATGCCATCAAACCCAACAACAAAAAAAAAACAAAGTCATGCTCCTGCATTACTGGACAGCAGACGCTAGCATAAGCAAACCGCTACTTGCCTTTTCCTGTCTTCATCTCCTTTTTCTGTTTCTTTACGTTTGGCATTTTCGTTTGAGATGTTCATGAAAATATGAAAACGTTTTTGTTTTTTATTTATTTATTTATTTATTTTTTGCACATCCACGTCTTAGTCTGCAAAAATGCTTTCTTCCCATTACATCTTTCAAACTCCACCTCTGCGCTGTGTGTTGCAAAACCTTTCCTTTCACAATGCCGCTGATTGTCTTCACAATACGCAGAGCCGACGGAAGGACAAACTTTAGAAGGGAGTTTTCCAAGATGGATTCCAAGGTTTGACTCCTCAGCCAACCTGCTGCGTTATGCTGTTAAATCCTTTCAATCTTTTTTTTATTTTTTTGATCAATTTGTTATTTGGCAGAGCCGTGTGTGGGAACCGTTGATGGACACGGCCGCTAATTATCCCGTGCTGCTAAATACCGGATTTCTGTTGTTTTGAACCAACGCGTCTGTGTGGTGGCTCCACCAAGCTGCAGCTGGGGAAATTTAAACAGTCGAGTTTGTTTTTTTTTTAACACACCCCGCCCTTTTTCTTCCTCGCGACGTTCCACCTCGCTCCCAGATTTTTCATCATCCCTCACTGGAATCCAGTGCGAGTCTTTCGGCCTCCTCTCCTTTATTGCTGTCGAGGAGAAAACATCCGTCTTGAAGCTCGCCGGAGAGCCGAGCACCAACCTTTTCATCCCGCTGTGCCTCTCCTCGCTCCATCTTGTGTTTCTGTTTTTTCTTCTCCCCTCCCCTCCTGATTTTTGGAGCTTGAGTCTCTCGCTCGGCTCGGCAGGGAGCCCCCCCCCGCCCCCCTCGCCCCCTTGCCCCTCCGCCCCATCACTACCCCTTCCGCGCTCGCTCCCCAAACCCTCCTTCCCACCGTCTAAATTAGATCCAGTTCCTGACGGTTGCAGGATTCTGGATTATCGCCGGCCACGGAGATGCGCGTCTGCGGCTGGAGCTGCTGCCAATGTGGGTGTTTGCTGTCATTGAAATTCATGACTGAATGCGGCCCACCTGATCTAGAACGTTCTGCCTCTGCTCTTCAAACACACAGGCCCCGAACTGGAATCACCTGCAAGTGTGTGTGTGTGTGTGTGTGTGTGTGTGTGTGTGTGTGTGTGTGTGTGTGTGTGTGTGTGTGTGTGGCCCAGCAGATGGCCAGACATCCAGCGAGTAGACTAATTGAGATAAGCGTGCCAACAAGCTGACCAGGCTAACAGAATTATAAGCTTGTAAGAAGGAGACCTGGAAAGCCAAATGTACTCCTGCCTTGTTTATTAGTGCAGCTTGACTTGCAACCAATTTTTGTGGCCCCCCCCACCCCCCACCCCCCTTCCACTTGTTACTGGCGGAAAAAATGTGTTTGTCTCTTTCAATATTCTCAGGTTCGACGGTTTCCCTGAAACGACTGTAGCTCACCTGCTAGCTTGCGCATTAGAGGCGTCTGGCATTGACCCGCTGAGCAGTTAGCTGACAGGTATTTGGACTCGCGGCTGCAGGATAAACACAGATGCACTCGATGGCAGTCGCAGCGTCTCGCTTCCATCTACGCCGACAGTGAGCCAGTGTGCGCAGGGAGGATGAATTCCCCCTAATTGGAACGCGACGGGTCGCTAAAATTGCAGCGAGTCTCCCGCGGCGACGGCCGTTTTCCATGAGCTTTAATGAACATGCGGTCGGGGGGGGGGGGGGGGGGAGGAGGAAGGAAAGTGAGTGTCGCACTTTTGTGGAACCTTTGACAAATGGGGTGCATCGGCCCTGACTACCAACCGTCCTTTCCACCTCCAGAAAACAGGGTATTTAACCCTCTGTTTACAGCCTCCAGATAAAAAAATAAAATGTTTGGTTTGTTTGGATCTTCCACATGTTTAAAAGAGCTGGTGTGGGAAAACACAGCCTGCTTTTCTCCAGGCAGGCTTGTAACCCTTTGTGACACCACAAAGGGTTGTTTTCCCTCTACTTTACAAATTGATTACCTCAGTTTTAGTGTGTTTTAATGTGGCACTGTTACAGGCTGATAGGGCAAATAGGGAAGCACTAAACTATTTAAAGGTGGTTAGGATTTGGGTGTTTTCCACTATTTAGTCACATTTGGGGAAAAACAGTGCAAGTAATAAAACCTTTAATTGTCTTGTTATATATTTATATATACACACACACGCCCGCGCACACACACACACACACACACACACACACACACACACAGGCTTCCACTTGTCATGCAGTGGCGCTGACGCAGTTGTTGTTCACCTTGTGTCTTTGCAGGTGTTCTCAAACAGCGATGAGGCCGCCATCAACAAGAAGCTCCCCAAAGAGCTTCTCCTGAGGTGAGATTAATAGACCAGCGCCTCCATCATCCGCCCACGCACCCCGTGCGCCGCGCTAAACAATTTAGCCGGGGACTGGGGATTAGCTGCGGGTTGCTCATTAGTCAAAGCGGCCTGAAATCACTTTTGTGTGGGAGTATGAAGGGGTTTCATTTTCCTCACTGCTTGTGTGCTTGTACTGGTTATAGGTGTGTGTGTGTCTGTGTGTGTGTGTGTGTGTGTGTGTGTGTAGGTAAGTAAGAAAGTGTGGCCTACAGGCCAGCATTTTGTCGCCTGTGACCCACAACCCAGAGTGTTTGCCCGAGCTGCAGCTGCACTCGTCACTCTGCATAATTTTTGCATCTTTGTTCTGCAAGCTTGTTTTTGTGTGTCAAACACTCATGTTCCTATGCAAAGTGTGTGTGTTTGAGTGTGTGTGTGTGTGTGTGTGTGTGTGTGTAAGGGCGCGCTATAAATAGCCCGTCTTTGCTGGCGGGGAATTCCGCATTGCTGTGCTCCTCCGCTGCTCCAGCTGTGCATCTGCAGAGGCGACCAGTGCACCCAGCAGCCACCAGTAACTGCATGTCACTGGTGGACAGGAACACAGAGCAACGCTCACACGCACACGCACGCACACGCACACGCACGCACGCACACGCGCGCACACGCTGGCGGGTCTTCTCACGGCAACACATGACCTGCCGTCACATGCGGCGCACCGAGACACTTACACAACGGCAGCGGTGAGGAGGGCTCCTTGTTATTGCGGTAAATCCTGTTTTAACAGCGTGGAAAGTGGGTTGACTGGAGGCTCACTCCGTGTGTCCTATTATGATTTCCTTATTGCCTGACTTGTGCCGATGCGGCGCATTCACGACGTGTGACTTTTGTGATTGCAAGGTCTGAGGTTCTCACTTCAAACGACGGTTGAACCGCATCGCCGTCCCGTGGGGGTGAACTCCCCAGGGATTGGACCGGTCCATTCTGTAGGCGCTCAAACACGCGCTCCCGCTAATCAGCACTTTGTGATGTCATGGACGTCACATGGATGGCCGCGGTTGGCTCTGCCCCTCTGAGACTGCGCTGCTTTTACCTCCTTTGAAAAGTGGAAGTTACCGAGGAGGCCTGGGTTTCAGCAGGAGGCTGTGAACAGAGGGCTGCACTGGCGGGGCTGTTTAGCTTTGCAGGTTTTATTGGGCCGTCGATTCAGCTCCACTGGGGCCTGGGATGGAAAATGAAGTCGAGTAGGAATATGGATTGCTTCCACGGAAATCCATTTGGAAATCATTTTCAGGAGAATTTGTCAACGGTGTAGGTTTGCAGCTGAAAGGTATTCAAGCAAAAAGTCTCGGCGGGGTCGTCTTTTAATTAAAAGGACCGAAAAAGAGAAAACATTAGTCGCACTTGAATGAAATCTGAATTTTTAAGGCTATTAGTTAGTTATATCTGCTGGTTTACTTCCAGGAATAATCCATCCCACCCTTGTTTCCCCAGGAATGCATCAATAATTCATCACTTTATACTTTATACGACTGTATTTCGTCTCCCGCTTTTATTTCTCGGCCACATTAGCGTCGCTTTACAAGCTACACTTTAGATATCTCAGCTGTTCACCCGCTGAACTTTATGGCTCGCTGTCTTCGCACCCTCTGGTGCCCCCCCCCCCTCACCCCCCACTTCCTTTGCTGCCAACCCAACGTTCCTGTCTCACTGGGGTTACTATGACAACCCACACTAAACCCACACTGAGCGCTCCAGTCTCCCCCAGCCAGGGCAGGTGTGCAGATTTTTCGTTTTTCAGCAAATGGAACTCCCTCCCATTAAAATCTCATTATGTGCCCGAATGGAAAGAATAATAATAATAATAATAATAAAAAAAAAAAAAAAGAAATCCTTAAATGGATTTTGTGGGAGTCACGTAATGGCTGATTTGTTTACGGCGCTGCCAAATGCGCTTGTTTACGCAAAGTGTGCTGGTGTTCCTGTGACAGTGGGTTTTTAGATCCCTCCAAATGCTTCTGTTGAACCTGACACCACGCAAATGGAATATTTCCCCAACTCTGTGATTTTGTTTCACAAGCCTGGAAAAAGACGTCAAACAAAGTGGCTGCCATGGGGATCTTTGTGTAGAGGGCTTGAGTTGGGCCAACTGGACTTGTGCCCTTCATCCGAAAGTCTTCTTCAGCTCTTCCAGATGATTGATGCAACAAAACGCTTCTGCGCTAAGATGACCTGGATTACTGAGAACCTTCACAGACAGATGGGGATCTTTCTTACTGGTACCAGTTCTGATGGAAGTGACCGCACTGCAGCATCTGCACTGACATAGAGTATAGTTATTATTATTATTGTTCGGGACTGAGCCACAGCGAAGGCCTGCTCTCATCAGAGCAGGTCTTCGCAAGGCGAAGACTCGATTGTTCTTCGTATTTTTTTATTATTTCTTTTTTTACCACGCCGCTTGTGGCTCCGCCTCTTTCTCCCCAAACCTTGCATGTGAGTCCGGTTAGAGTTTTTAAACAACTGTAAAAAAAAAATGTTTTTTTTTTAAAATTCACGGTGGAGATTTTCAAGATGGAGCGGGCGAGACACCGCAGCCAATCAGAGGTCAGCTTTCATTAGTGTGAGGGTGTTTTCAATGGAATTTTTTGAGGTCAGTGAAAGGCCTCTGACACATAATGGAAAGCCGCTTTGTATTAAGACAGACAGACAGACAGTCGGTCGGTCGGTAATCGCTGTGGCCACCGTTCATCCCTTGTCAGAAAAGGCAGCCTGATGATTGGTCGGCTCCTCCGCACCCAAAACTTTGCACGCCACTCGCACGTGCCTTGTGCGATATACATACGTCATGTCGAGCAGACATGCCCCCACATGTTCCTCACCCCAGCAGCACGCAGTTAAAAACACGCCGGCTTTGTCTGTGTGTGAATGCGGGGAAAGGGGAAACAATGCTGGTGTTCCTGAGGGTTAAAAGGACGTTGGGACCCCCAGCTGCCCTCTGAATGCTCCGAATACTTGAAATTGTCCAAAGTTTGGCCCTTTGACACTCAGTTTGTGTTGTTTTTCTCAGCATTTGATCTGCTGCTGCTGTGCCCGTGTTGGTTTTATTTCCGTCTTCTCCATATGTAAAGTGTGTGTGTGTGTGTGTGTGTGTGTGTGTGTGTGTGTGTGTGTGTGTGTGTGTGTGTGCGGGTGTGGTGTTTGTCCGTCTGCCCTGTGCCGTCTCTGGCCTTGCCTGCTTGTCTGAGCGCCAGAGATTACTCATTGGCAGATTAATGGATTGAGCTGACCCAGTAGCCTGCTGCCTGCGACCCTCTGTGGCCCACAGCTCAAACAGCACCGTGTGTGCGTGTGTGTGTGTGTGTGTGTGTGCGTGTGTGCGCGCGTCAGACGCCACATGATTCTTCCGTTTGCTCCAACGTGTTATAACATGAAGGAAGAAAAAAAAACAACAGATTAAATTGACATTTCTGGAGCTAGACAGCGACCTCGCTATCGGAGCCTCACCCTCTTGTCTGCTTTGTCCTTCTCTCGGCAGAATATTCTCTTATCTAGATGTGGTCACGCTGTGCAGATGCGCCCAGGTGTCCAAGGTAAGAGCTTCCTGTTCAGTGCCTCGTGAACTGCTAACGCACCAGTTGATTTAATTGGCACAACGGATGTGACGGTAAATTCTAAACCGCGGCTGCGTGAGCTTTCTAGAAACATCTGTCATGTAGCGCCATCTGCTGGTGCTATTAATAATAATAACGATAATAAATAATAAAAATATTTTTTATTTTTTATTTTTTAAATAACTTTACAACTTTACTCATTTATGCGTCTTTGATTACTTGTAGACAGGTGAAACTGACACAGTGAACATTTCTCTTGATGCTGTTTTTATAACTGAAATTACACGTCACCCGTCATCCAGCTGTGCAAATTCTTGCATTGGCAAAAAAACCCCACCAATAATTACAACAAATAATGTTTAGTCTGTGAGTAACCCAGTGCAATTAACAAGTAGGGAATTGGTTCAGCAATTTTACAGAACTCTAACAAGGTTCAAAACGTTGATAGAATCAAATCAAAAACAAATTTCATCATTTTGCCTGGCATACATTCCTTATGTAGTCAGTTTGATTTGTTTCTTGAGCTCTAACTTGGGTGGATTTGAGGTCTGAAAGATTCAGCGACAAGAAAACCTTTTTTTTTCCTCTCCCACATTATAACTTTCCCAACTGTCTAATATTCACATATTCAAGCGAAGCCCTTCAATTTTTGATCGATCCACTCCCCCGCCTGCCCCTCCCGCGTGCCGTCCCGCACTCTGACCACTGTGTGTCTCTCAGGCGTGGAACGTCCTGGCCTTGGACGGCAGCAACTGGCAGAAGATCGACTTGTTCAACTTCCAGACGGACATCGAGGTGAGGGGGTAGAGGTGGAGGGAGGAGGAGGAAGAGGTGAAGATGAGCCGTTGTGTTTGTGTTTGTGCGCTCGCTGAGTAGCATTATCCGGCCGGAGGCTTAGTGCTGGGTCAGTGGGCTTCGGTGCCAGCCGTGACGTCACAGCTGACCCTGTCTGTCCCTCTATCGCTCTCGCTCTCTCTCTCTCTCTCTCTCTCTCACACTCATTCTCTTTCTCTCTCCCCCCACAGGGCCGCGTGGTGGAGAACATCTCCAAGCGCTGCGGAGGCTTTCTGAGGCAGCTGAGCCTGCGGGGCTGCCTGAGTGTCGGAGACGCCTCCATGAAGTGAGGGTCTCATTGTGTCTCCCGCAGGTCCTGTAACTCAGCTGCAGGTTGTGAGCTCCAAGTCGCTGGTGCTGCTCTAAATAGCGGCCTGCATCAGTCTGCTCCCACTGGGATTCTGTGCAGGAACCTGCAGTTTTGATTCCTGCTTGATTGCACTTTATATTGCCTTCATGCATAAAAACAAAATAAAAAATTGATTGCAGCCAAAATTGCCCCACTTGAAGATTCCTACTCCTTAAATTAAAGTTCTAAGGAATAAGATAATAAAATCGCTGTTTTGTCATTGCACAGTTAAATTTAGAGACTAATTATTCACACAAGTGCATATATTTTAAATAAATATTGAGGTCCTGCAATAAAGCGCTTACAAAATAAAAGTTGCTGTCAGTAACTCTCCAGTAACGTTTTCCTTCTTCTTCTTCTTCTTCTTCTTCTTCTTCTTCTTCTTCTTCTTCTTGTTCAGGACCTTTGCCCAGAACTGCAGGAACATCGAGGTGCTGAACCTGAACGGCTGCACCAAGATCACGGACAGCACCTGCGTCAGCCTCAGCAAGTTCTGCTCCAAACTCAAGCAGCTGGATCTCACCTCCTGCGTGTCCGTCAGCAACCACTCTCTCAAGGCCCTCAGGTGGCGCTCACGCGTTCCGCTTCATGTGCAGAGAGGCCGTGCGTGCGGTGTGCGGTGAATGCACGCTGCTTCAGTGTTTGCTGTCTGCTGTTTTTGGCTGCAGTGACGGCTGCAGGATGCTGGAGTTGTTGAACCTGTCGTGGTGCGACCAGATCACGCGCGACGGCATCGAGGCGCTGGCCAGGGGCTGCAACGCTGTACGAGCGATGTTCCTCAGAGGCTGCACGCAGGTAACGGCAGATTGTTGTATTTCATCACTTCATCACGTTCAGTCTTTTTTTGTTTCCTTTTTTTGTTTGTTTGTTTTTTTTCCACAAGACCTGTGTTACATTTCACAGCTGTGCTCTATAAACACATCAGTCGTTGCTCTGACGTCATGGAAAACCCCTTCAACATTTTTTTCAATCATTGGTAGTTCAGTGGTAGTTCGCTCAAAATTGATGTTTCACCCATTTATTTACTTCCCATTTTCTACTCTGTCTAACTACACATGGAGACAGCAGCATTTCTAAGTGTCTTCCATGTGTCTGGAAGCCCGGTTTGACTCTTCAGGGAGACTTTGTCACTGTGTTTTCAGTCCAAACATCCACCACTGTCTCCTGTGAGACAGACTGGAGGATGAGTGAGTTCATGTGGACTCACATGAGAACTCTGCAGGAGGCCGAGCGTGCAGTTATAGACGCGTTAGGTTCCCTCTTTCTTCAGCCCGCGACTGTCACTGGCCCCCTGCTGGGTGGAATTCGTTCCTGCTGTGAAACTGCATAACAGTTGCCTGATATTGAACATGCCGCCAAAGCCTAAAGTCACAGATGCTGCTTGTGTAATAAAAGGGTTCGCGAAATTAAGAAAAAAAGTTTTCTACTTCTTCCTACTTCTTCTTTGCACTGCGTGTGGTATTTTGTCATGTTTTTGCTTTGGCTTTATTTTTCTTATATGCATTATTATCTGTTGGTTCTTTCTTTTGTATGTGCAGATAGTTACATATTTAATACAAGTTTGAAATGAATATATTCATTCCTTAATTCATTCATTCATAATCGGCACAATTTCATTTCTGGGTGAACTATCCCCTCTACACACACACACACACACACACACACACAGTACTACTATCAGATCAAAGAATTGCCTTTTTGTTTGCTTCTAACCAGCTGGACGACGGGGCTTTGAAACACCTGCAGAAACACTGCCCAGAACTCACCACCATCAACATGCAGTCCTGCACGGTAAGCACCGCCCCACGGCCACTGGGTGAAGGGGTTGACGAGGTTTGCTTTTCACCCGTTAACTTATTGGCTGTGTCCGTCCGCCTGCTACTCAGCAAATCACGGACGACGGCCTGGTCAGTTTGTGCCGAGGATGCCACAAGCTGCAGATCCTGTGTGTGTCTGGCTGCAGCAACATCACCGATGCCTCCCTCACTGCAATGGGACTCAACTGTCCCAGGCTCAAGTAAGACACACACACACACACACACACACACACACACACACACACACACACACATACACACACTCTCACAAGGACACATTGTCTTGCTTTAGTCTGCAAATCATCTACATTGTGAGCAGAGTCCAAAAATAGACAGGAATTGCTATTGTGAGAATGGTTATTTTCGAATTTCCTGTCTCTCAGCGTTAACCTTGCAAAGTGTCTCAGCAAAAATCTCATTTTACAATTTTACAATCCCATTACTGCCTATAGAATGATAAAATTCAATTTCTCCAAATAGCCCTCAGCAGGCGTGTGTGTGTGTGTGTGTGTGTGTGTGTGTGTGTGTGTGTGTGTGTGTGTGTGTGTGTGTGTGTGTGTGTGTGTGTGTGTGTTCTCAGGATCCTCGAAGCTGCAAGATGCTCACACGTCACCGACGCCGGATTCACCGTGCTGGCCAGAGTGAGTTCAACTTTAACCTTCTGTCATCTCAGCCGTATGTTTCACCTCCTCGTGCTCAACCCGACATCCTCCTGTTGTCTTTCTTGCCAGAACTGTCATGAGCTTGAAAAAATGGACTTGGAAGAATGTATTCTGGTAAGGCGACGTCTTGATTCCTACTTTATTCACAGCATAGATTGCAGTTTTTCTTTTCTTTCTCAGTTTCTATGCCACTAAACACGGCTGCTATGTTTCACACAGGCGCTCTTTGTGTGCGTGAGATTTTTTTTTTTAAATATCTTATAATATACTTCTTGTGGTTGATGTTTCAGCTGGTCCTGCAATAACAGACAAGTCTTTTTTCTACAATTTTCAAATTGTTTTTTTTTCACATTTTTTGGGCCAATCAAGTCAAAATAATAATACAAAAGTAATCAGTAGGCTTTGATCTGGGCTTTTTTCCTGATAAATTATTTGAAAAAAGTGCATAATAATGAGATTTTATGGGTAAAAAGTACATGAAAACAAGTGCATGAAATGAGAGCAACAAGAATCAGGAAATGCACCTTGATGCTAAAATGCAATGCCAGGTTCTGAAAATGCAAAATAAATTCAATACAATCCTGTAAATACAAGTCTGCTCAGCTCCAGTCTGTCCTCTCCACAGGTGACAGATAACACACTGGTCCAGCTCTCCATCCACTGTCCTCGCCTACAAGCACTGGTAAAAGAAAAAAGAAAGAAAAACAGAGCTAACCAGCGCCGGCCTGATTCCGTCCAAGCTTCCTCTAATCCACTAATCTGCCTGTCTCCAGTCGCTGTCGCACTGCGAGCTGATCACAGACGACGGCATCAGAGCCCTGAGCAGCAGCGCCTGCGGCCAAGAGCGCCTCACGGTGGTGGAGCTGGACAACTGCCCCCTCATCACCGACGTGACGCTGGAGCACCTGAAGAGCTGCCACCGTCTGGAGCGCATCGAGCTCTACGACTGCCAGCAGGTCACCAGGGCCGGCATCAAACGCATCCGGGTCAGTGGGAGCATCTGCAATTGCAATTTTCCTCGCTTTTACTGTCTTCCTAACGGCAGTGGCTCAAACAGGGAGTGGCCCGGGTGGGATGAGTCCTTCACGATGGTGTCGGCACTCCTGAGGCGGTAAAAGCCGTGAAGGTCCTCCAGTGTGGGCAGAGGACACCCAATGACCTTCTCGGCCTTTCTGGTGACTCTCTGCAGCTTGGAAAGAAAAAAGAAGGCGAACTCAGAGGGCGGAGCCAGCACGTGCGCCCATTGTGACATCATAAGCGTCCACACACTTTGTGCCAAGTGGTGCAAGCTCAAGTAATTCCAAAAGATGGGCTTTTCTTCTCTCTGCCGAGTTCCTGATCTCAAACCAAAGCAGAAACATGCAAAAATAAGCTCAGCAGGATCCCCTCCCACATTGGAGATATAAATATGAACTCTTGAGCCGAAGATTTTGATAATAAAGATGCGTTGTTGGCCAGATGTTAACACCATACGAGGGAGAAACCCCAAAAAATTACAATTTTCTAACTCCTTTTTTTTCCTCCACGCAGGCACACCTTCCTGAGATAAAGGTCCACGCCTACTTTGCCCCTGTGACTCCTCCCCCCTCCGTGCACGGCGGGGGCCAGCGTCTCTGCCGCTGCTGCATCATCCTCTGACAGTGGAGGGCCAGGGGGGGCCACCTCTGTCTCCAGGTCCTGCTGCTCTGAGACAGGGCCAAACCGGGTGGGGTGGGTTTGGGCAGGGGGAGGCGGGGGGGAAGGGGAGGGGCTTCTTGGTGAGGTGTATGGGGAGAGGAGGGGCTGGACCCCGCTCACTGCTCCTGATCACTGATCAATACACAGACCGATCACCGCTGATTCCCCCGACCGGTTGGACCCGCCCCTCCTCTCTGCGGCCGAATGGACGGATGAGAAGAGGAGCGGTGGATGTGTTCTCTTTCTCACTGTCAACAATGACAAAAAAAAAACTGGTCCTCCATTTTTGCTTGTCTCACCCCACCCAAACGACCCACCAGTGGGTTTGGAGAACTGCTGATGGACAGCTGGAGATGGAGGAGGTCTGGGTAGAGGAACTGAAATGCATCAACTCTTAACCCACAAACAACAACGACAAAAAACAAAACAACAACCTGCGATGCATTGTTGCCTTGGACAGCAGGCCGCTCTCTGTGGAGTATCATCTCAACCAATCACATGACGCCTCTGTGTGAACCATCCTGTGAGTCTCTCTGCTTCAACCAATAAGACGGAAGCGTGAACGCGGAGAGCTGTTCAACTTTGGCACAGCCGACTCGGGAACTGTTGACATTTTGAAACGGGAAGTCTAAAAACAAAGAAGAAGAAGAGGACATGTGACCTCTGTGCATCTGAGAAATGCCCCCCCCCCTCCCCTCTGAGTGTACAGCAAACATTGGGGAAATTTCAACACACTCAAAAATGGAGTAGGCAAGAAAAAAAAAGTTTTGCTAAAGTCCATGCCTGTGGACCCAAGGAGAAATTTATTAGTGTCACTGAAGAGGAAAAACTATGAAATGTTGCCATTTGACAAAAAAAATGGACCTGTGATTGAGACTCTTGAGTGTCTAAAAGCATTCTGTACACCCTGTATGCTGCTGGGTAGAGTGGCCTCTCCTGTGCACTGCGTGGTTGTGTTGGCTTTTTACGCTGCGATCCAATCCCGCCGACAGCCCTGTGCACTCACTCCCACCTGACCACTTAAGCATTTGTTTACATTCAGGAACAGATTAGCACTGCAGACGGACCTGTTTACAGCGCCAGTTTCCACTCTCGTCACTGTAGAGAGCGAGTTTAGTAAAACTGTTGAAATTGTGGTTCTGCCACTTTTTTTTAAAAAAAGAAAAGAAATAAGGTCTGTGCATCAAATTAATTGCTGTGTGGACATCAATCAGGGCTAACATTGGCACAGCTTTGCGACGTGGAAGAGAAATTAAAGTAAAGCAAAGGCACTTTTCTGACAATCACACAAATTTAGTACTTAAAAATTCATTCAATTTAGGTTTGTGTAATTGGCAATTCACTGTTGACGTAGGATGTAATGCCTTTTTCTGTTTGTCTGTGCTTCATCAGAGACCTCTAGCAGCACAAGTAAGTATGAAAAATGAGACCACAGGTGGGTCAGGGATGAAGGGGTCTGCCATTTAATTTACAATCTATGATACCAACACAAATGCAAGTTGGGAAATTATCTTTACGACTACAATGCCTCAGAGCCTCGAGTAGGTTCTTGTGTGTGTTAACAGAATTTCTACATGCTGTGTCATACAATTACTGGATATGAAACACCACTATTCAAAGCACTGAAAATAGATGTATAAAAAAAAAAACTGGCAAAATGCTGCATAGTGCCAAGTGCTCAAAGACTAGGGTTTGGGGACTGAACAGATGATAAGTCAGAGTGAAAATAGGAGAACTGACAGGAAGATGAAGAAGGACTCTTATGGACTCCATTGCTGACTTCTCTGGCTGCCCATACTAACGCCCTCTCTTCGACAACTGTTTTAACAATTTTGTGTTGAAAGAAAATAAATAAATTAATGATACAAAAAAAATAACAAAACGATTAATAAAAGTGACTAATGATAAACGTGCTCTGCTTCTGGTGTGAGATTTTTCCCCCTCCTCAGTCAACCTCAGTCAACTGCGGCAAACGGAATAAACAAAAACAAGCATTGCTGCGGCTGCACCGCTAGATGTCACCCAAACGCCGTAAACAGCGGACACGCCCACACGAAACAGTGCGGCACTGTAACGAATGTAAAAATTAATGTGTAAAAATTTCCTTTACAAATATGTTGTTTTTACTCACTACACGGTTGCAACAGCTAAATTTAATCTCCCCCGTGATGCACACTACGGTTTATAACATCACATTTTTCGTCAGGCATTATGTAAGGCAGCTGTGCGGTGTGCGAAGACCCCCTCGGCCTGAACGTTGATCGGTCGGATTGCGCCTCTTGTTAAAACTGCAGTCCCCGGCAGCGCGCAAGCTTCCCACCAGCGGCTGTAGCGGCAGCAGTGGCGGCTGTCCCCCCTCTTTATTCCTGGAGTCAAGAGGAGCCCGTCGCCGTTGGACCGGAGCTCCGGTTCTCTCCACGGAAGTTTGGCGCAACTTTTCATCGCGGAAGGAGACGGCAGCTGAACCACCAACGGACTTTTTCTTCTGACTTGTGGCCATGGAATAAGAGCGGCGGAGGGGAGCCAGGCGTTCGGCCTGCGGAAAGAGACAAAACTGTCGTTAGCTAGCCGTCAGCTAGCCGGGCTGCAGCGAGCGGAGCTCTGTTTGGGTCGCCGAGCGGCTGGTTAGTTAGCATAACATATAGCCAAGCGGAGTGGCTCGCATGTCGCGTTGCGGATACTCTGAAGGAACCCGTTTGGATTTGTTTTGTCACCCGTATTTGCGACTTTTCAGAAGTTTCAGATTTACCATCACCACCACAACAACAACAACAACAACACCAGTGGGAGACGGCAAGCTGGCTAGGCTCTTTATCATTCAAAGTTGAGCCTCCAAACTGGATAGGAGCATGGTGTCTGTGGGGAAATAATCATCATCAACAATTTTTTTTTTTTATGACTAAGACCGTATGTTCATGATCAAACACCAGCTAGACGCAGCCCAGACCGCTAAGTCTCCTCGTCCCTCTGCGGGACTCCAGCTCAAGTCCCTCTCGGACACCTTAGCACCGGCTATCCCCTGTCCTCGGCCGCCTGCGACGGCTGGCCGCACGGCACGGAGTTCCCCATGGAGGAAAATGACAACATGGACTATTTTTACCAGCAGGTAATACAGAAGGACGTGAGCCGCCGGCTGCAGGTGGGCCAGGAGCTCATCGACTACCTGAACGACCCGCATCGCTCTCCGGACTTGGAGCAGGACAAACCCCGGCTCGATAAGACCGTAGACGAGCTAACGGGATGGGTGAACTCCAGCAATTTCAAGGTGAGGAAGGATCTGTGCCTCTGTGTCATTGCGTAAGGGCACGGCTGTGTCACTGCAGAGCTTGTTTTTGTTATTTAATCCAAGAAAGAGAGACAATGCAAAGAGGTTTTCAGCGATCTTGCTGCTGCTGCTGCTGCTGCTGCTGCTTGAATCGCTCAATTGCTATAGTTTACATAAAGCTGTGCTTTCATACCGACGCGCACTCAAACCTCAAGGAGAAGAGAGTATTTATTTTAACCATCAAGGCTGGATTACAAGATTTATTTGCTAATCCCGCCGGAAGATTGGGACATGTGCAGCGTTTTCCCTCCTGTTGGCTCTGCTGAAAGTTATCTTGGGTCTGACAGCGTGTCAGTGCTGAAGGCATCTATTGTGTGCACTTCAGCCGGCTGGCTGTGTTGGGGGGAGGGGCTGCCAGGTTCGCTGGCTCATTGTTGTTGTGACCGAGGAGGTTTTCGCCTCAATCTCAGTCGTTGGTGTTTCTTTTCTCTCCCTTTTAATCCTTAAATTTGCACACTCACTCGCTCACTCTTCCATTGGCCTCTTCCCCGCGCTGCTCCGGATCCTCTTTTCTCCCTCTTCTGTATTTATGTGTTGGCACATGTGCTTGTGTGCCAGGCAGCCATGTCTGCACAGTCTGCCTGGCAGAGACGCACTGAAATTCAACTCCCACTCCTCGTTTTGCGCTAATACTCTCTGTCTGCTGCTGATTTATGCGGGGTTCAGCAAAGCTGTGAGAGGAATCAGCCGGAAAAATGATTTTCCCTGCATGAGGAAAGTGTCCTCTGTGGGTTTTGAGTAGAAATGATTTTCCTGGGATTTCATTTAGTGTCGTTTTCCCGAATAAACAGCTTTGTTATGCAGTTTTTAACTCCCTTTTTTTGAAGCTATCGGCAGTGAGTCAAGATTCCTTATAAGACTACTTTTTAAAAAGTGTTTATTTTTTTTATGTACAATTATGCTGTCCAATTCTTGGCCTTTTGATGTGAAGGAACGTTCCAGTTCTGCATCTGACTCTGAAGTTACCAGAAGTGCATTTGAATGTCAAATCTAATGCCTTCGCTCAGTGTGGGTGAGTCATTCAAGTTTCATGAGAGACTGAAGAACACGGTCAAAGATGAAAAACGCGTGTGACACGTTAAAAGGATTGAAATGAACCAGGTTGCCCCTCACTTTGAAACGTCTTCCTTCCAGTGTGCTCTCCATTATGCTCTCCATCACGCCATTGGGATGCCTGGCTGTGGTGAAGGAGGCTACGTGGTGACACCCTGAGCCGTTCATACATCTGATTTCACTGGCGGTTGTCTCTGTTGGGTTGGATTTTAAAGATGGCGGGACGCGGCCGTGGATGCTGAGTCAGCACGGCCGCTGGCGGACGCCGAGATGATGAGAGAGCAAGAGAAGTGAAGTAGGCAGCTGGCAGCGGTGGGAATCGAGAAGTGGCGTTGATACGTGAGGTTTTGAAGTGGAAAACCAGTCAGTCACAAATCATAAATACCAACTCTAGTTCCTTTTTTTTTGGGGGGGGGGGGGGGGGGGGACCATATCTAACCCGGAACCAGGCTTAATTTTTTTTGCCCCCCTTAAACTGATTCACTTCTCAGCCTGTTTTTTGACCCTTCTTTGGCGTAATCTCCTCATGTATTTTACTCTGTCAGTATCACTGAGGTCTTTTGTGAGGCAGAAAAACAGGCGGTGGTAATTTTCCGTGCTGCGTTAGTGTGCACATGGCCAGAAGACTGGACATCAACAGGATGGAGTGATGGCCAATAATGCTGCTAGGCGGTAGCCTAATGTCAGGCCTGATGAGATTCTCTAGTATGGCGGCACACGATGTAATTGCAGCAGGAAAATCTCATCTCCAGTGTAGTTTCACATTTCATGCTGTGTTTATTTAGATTTGTTCACTCTTTATGCTTCACTCTCGCTTTTCTGTCCAACTCCTGGCTGTTGTTTCCCTATGAAAGCTGCGCTCCAGTCCTCCTGAATCCACAGTAACCCCTGTACACGGTATGAGAATTAACTGGATAAGCCACCATACACACCAATCTGCGTCCTCACAAAGAGCCTTTCATGCCGGGCGAAAATATTTACCTTTTTTTCTCTCTCTCACTCAGCATACCTCAGAGGCCCCACAGCAGTGTCTGAACAACTACATGTGTACATATGTACATTTTCACCCAAAGGAGCAGTTTTGATTAACAACCTAATTTGGAGGGAAAAAAAGATATTGTTTTTTTTGTCGTTGTGTTTTTTCTTTGTTTGTTGCCATCAGACCTTCTCTTTCTGACCGTACCCATAGGCCACCGTTCAGACTGCCTGCCCAAATCCAATTTTTAGCCCATCCTGATTGAAACCGGATGGCTCTTTTGTAGTCTGAACAGTCGCAAATCACATGAAATCCGATTTTTGCAAAATGGATTGAAACCTTCTGCAGGTGGTTTCAAATGGCGTTGGGTCAGATGTGTCTCAGTGTGAACAGCTCCAAACACAGCCATGGGTTCTGACTGTCTGTGACGTCACTCTACGCAACGTGCCAACCAATGTGCCACCAGAGGACGCCACTCCAGGTGTGGAGCTGCGACGTCATGGAGCAGACAGAAGCAGTAGAGAGCAGCAGTCAGTCGCTGGACAGAGGAGGACCCTCATTGGCTCCTCAGTGTGTGGGGAGATACAGTAGCTCCATTCAAGCCAAGCTCCAGGCCAGGTGTGGCAACAAGTGCCGCTGTCGCAGTGACGTGATGACATCACACACTACACGCTACGCTGGGCCACGCCTCCGCTGCCACCTCGCTGCTACAGCAACCTGTCAGATGGCTCAATAATGTGGCCCAGTCTGAACAGAACCACATCCCATTTGGACACTGGCTACAAAACAGTGTGGACAGTCAGCACTAAGAATGGGATTTGAGAAGGAATCTGATTTGAATCTGATTCGCCTGCAGTCTGAACGCAGCCTTGTTGAGCGCAGACACCACATAGTTGTGGGCTTGTTGGGGTGCCGGGTGGAGGAAGGGCCCACAGGCCCAATCCTCCTGCTGTCTCTCCCCTCCTCCTCCTCCTCCTTCTGCTCTTCCTCCTCGTCTTTCCCCTCCTCCTCTTTCCATCGCCCTGATTATTTTATGTACACGTTGCGGCAGCAGAGCGCCGTCTCTTTCTCCCGCGTCTGTTTATTTACATTCTGCAGAGGAGGGAGGAGACGTTGGCTGGTGACATTCCGAGATGCGGAACATCACGTCAGGCGTTGCTTTGAAAACACGGCGCAGGATCGTGACAATAACAGTCATTTTCTGCCGAGCGTGTGGACGCTGCTCTCATGAACCCCGTCTGGTCGCCGCGTCTCGAAAACTTGTTTTCTTCTTTGCGCTGAGCCCTCGAAGGTTACGCACAAATCTCGCGTGCTCCGTCTGTCTCGCCATTCCATCTCGGGGTCGACGCTCGCAGAGGTGAAGCAGCCTTCTCTCTTTTACTGCTGCTCTTTGTCTCACTAAAAAATGTTGGGCTCAAAGTGTCGTCAGCAGGAAAGAGTGTGGGGAATCTTTTTTATTTATTTATTTTATTTTTTTGATGGTCTGTATTTTCGGAGCCACTCGGCATCACCGCCGCCGTTCCAAAACAAGCATTCCAGCAGCCGAGCACAGTGCGGGGATGTGATCGTAATCAGAAACACAGTGGAAAAACTCAACTTCAGCACTCGCATTAAATCGAGCTCACAGGTTCTGTTTTTTTTTCTTCTTTTTTTCCTTTTTTTTCTCCCCCTGGTGTAATTGAGCCAAATCACAGCGGAGCCAGACTGCAGATGAGTCAGGAGCATCCAGAGTCACTTTCCCAGGCTTTGTCAAAGTCCAACGTATACTTTCATGTTGTCACCGCAGTGATTCACGGTCTAGTTGATTGTTTTGGGGGGGGGGGTTTTATCCAAAAGATTGCGCTCTTCCACTCCAAACAATAGACAAAGACGTCGCAGTGTAAGAATGAGAGCTCTTCGTGATTACGCAACGACAAGGTGGCACAGCTGTCGACACACTAACCTCTGGTGCAGTGTGGCGTTAAGAATCCCCTCTGACATTTGCAAAACATGACATCCTTTTGGGAACATGTTTTTTTTTATTTTATAGACCCACTGCCACTGAAACAACCCCCCCCTTTGTTTTTATTTCATTCTATATCCAATTGTGTTCCTGCACCTTTGCATCTCATGAAGTCAGAGTTTCTTGCACAGCAGTGAATCAGGTTTCATCACATGAACTCTCCAGTAGTGATGAAACCTGATGTCTGAAATATACGGACGATATTTAAGTTGTTTTAGATTCAACCCAACACTGCGTTCGCTCATTGAATCTACGGCGGTTTTTATTGATGCCAAACCCACAACTTAACTTGATCATACATCTTCATTGTAAGTTGTTGTTTTTTTACAGTAATTCAATCTCAAATTCATGCATTCTGGATCGTCGTGTTAAACTCACCTTACTTAGTGTTGAGGATGGCGGTGGTTCGCTTTACGCATGAAAATCAAAACTTCTCGGTCGCCACACTTTAAAAAAATCATATCTTTCATTGTTTTGTTTAAATCTGTTCCGAAAAGCTTTCTAAATTGCAGGCACATCCAAAGGAAAACAAAAACATATTTTATGGCAACGGGAACTTAGATAACGTGGTCAAAAAACTGTCCACCTGCAAACCCACCTGACGTCAAGACAGGCAAAGCTGATGATAATAATTATAATTTATTATAATCATAATAAACATTTTTAGCAATACAATAGGCAGAATACACATAAACTAAGATACAAGGCGTACAAAAGTCATTCATTTAATGGCTGCAACACCTCTCAAGAACAATATTTGGTGTAGCCAAAGACTTCAGTTCTTTTCCTTTTTCTTTTTTATCCAAGCATTACCAGGACGTCATCACTTGAGGATGTAGTTGTCGCCATTGTTTCTCCTTTGGCGTGAAAGAAAAAGCCCCCAAACTTCAGATATGTTCATATTTGCCAGCGAAAAATTATTTGTGTTTTCGTGTCAATTCGTCTTTTTGCTACAAACTGCTTCAAACCTTAGCAGTTTTGTAGTTGCCAGCCTGTGTGTGTGTGTGTGTGTGTGTGTGTGTGTGTGTGTGTGTGTGTGTGTGTGTGTGTGTGTGTGTGTGTGTGTGTGTGGACACGGTGTTGCTATCAAAGACTTGCGTGGTGGTGACGACGACTTTTGGGGGGATCAAGCTGCTTTAAAAGCAGCTGTCAGCGGCCCAGCGGACCGTTGAGAGGGCGACACGGGGGAGGCTTTAATTCCCCGACAAGACAGAAATATCTTGTCTCCGCTGCGGCTCCGCACATGCGTCAAAAACAATGGAGAGGACCTCAGAGAGCCGACTCTCAACGGAGAAGTAAAAGTGAAGAGTCTCCATTAGTGTTCCATCCATGTATTTAATTTGATCAACTTTCAAGCTGTTTCATTTTCAGCGCATGATTTTGTGTCAATATTCTACACGTTAGACCCACAACATTTCTCCTCCTGCTTGTGTGCTGTAGGTGGCGCTACTGGGTATTGACATCTGCGGCGCCATCGTGGACCGTCTGGGGGAGCGCTTCAAGGGATACCTAGGCACAGGTGAGACTTCAAGGTTTCTGAAACTTTAAGATGTTTGTCAAACGGTTGCTCCTGGAATAAATAAAGCAGCCGTCCCAACCGAAGCAGACGGGTTCAGCGAAAGCCGCAGAGTGTTTGTGTCGGAATACACACACACAACACTCGTCTGCTCTAAAGCGTCAACATTGTGTTGTTTAAAAAAAAAAGAAGAAGAAGAAATCGGATGCAATATTTCGGCTCACGTTCTTCCATTTTGTTTCTCACTTCCACTTTTTTTGCTTCTCCCCACTGAGCTGCAGCAGAAGTAATCCTCTGCCTAGCAGGCGCTGCCTCCTCTCTTTTTTCAAATCCTCTCCCTCTCCTCTGTTCCGCAGTCAACCTTCACTCTGTGTCTGCGTTCGTGCCCTCGCCGCCCGTCTGGCTTTTACTCCCCCAAAAGCCACGTTTCACTTTCCGATAAAGCCCTCGTAGCCTGGATCGCATTTCACGCTTTGGTGTGTGTGTGTGTGTGTGTGTGTGTGTGTGTGTGTGTGTGTGTGTGTGTGTGTGTGTGTGTGTGTGTGTGTGTGTGTGTGTGTGTGTGTGTGTGTGTGTGTGTGATCTGTCAGTGCCAGCTTTTGTGCAAGTGGGCCTGCTTAAGGTGTCACCAGCTGTCTTTGTCAGCCAGACTGGCTGCTGTCACTGACAAACACACCCAGTCCCTGCAGTGCAGCTCCAGGATGCCTGGGACCTGTCACACCAGGAGGACTCTCTCTCTCTCACACACACACACACACACACACACACACACACACACACACACACACACACACACGCGCGCACGATCATTCTGTGCATCTCGAGCAAGGCCCATAGCTCTGCCATTTCCTGTCTCTTTGTATGAGGGTAATGAAAGCGTGTGTGTGTGTGTGTGTGTGTGTGTGTGTGTGTGTGTGTGTGTGTGTGTGTGTGTGTGTGTGTGTGTGTGTGTGTGTGTGTGTCAGATTGATGGTAAAAACATCTCTCCACTGCCACTGGAATCTCCCTCCCTCCGTCCCTCTGACTTCCATCTCTCCTTTCCTGTACTCTCTCTCCTCCCACACACACACACAAACGCACACACGCACAGGGAGGAAGATGAGATCATAGACGGAGCGATTGTATTGATCTGACATCACTGACTCCTTGTACAGAGCTGCTGGTGTGTGTGTGTGTGTGTGTGTGTGTGTGTGTGTGTGTGTGTGTGTGTGTGTGTGTGTGTGTGTGTGTGTGTGTGTGTGTGTGTGTGTGTGTGTGTGTATTAATGGATGCTGCTCTGTTTGCCGCTGTGTGCTTTTGTGTCTCCAAAAATGGAAGTGCAACATGAGATTACATAAGTCCGCATTGTGACTCAGCGTATTGAAGAGTTGTGACGGCTGCAGTCTGACCGTCTGCTGAAGATGATGAAGAAGAGAAAACAAGTGAAGAAGAAGCCTGCAACCCACGAGGGTGTTTGTTGGGCGTGTGTGTGTGTGTGTGATGTCACTAGCATCCAATGACTCATATTCAATGAATCAGTTCAGAGATCAGGTTCATGTTTGGGTGAGTGAAACAGAGAATTTCTGGGTTTGAATGTTCCTCTTGTTTTGGATCTAACGTCCCAAAAATGTGTTTTGTTCTTCGCCACTGGAGACGACATTACCCACAATAATGCACCCCCCCCCCATCATGTTTTTTTTTCTTCTTTTTCCTGCTGAGTATTGTTGCTGTTGCCAAGACAACCAGATGTTTTGGTAACAGAAGTGAACGCATACACACACACACACACACACAGGAAAAGGGCTGATGACATCACCCTCTCGTCTACCAGCTGGGTGTGTGTGTGTGCCCCTCAGTACGTACACACACACACACACACACACACACACACACACACACACACACACACACACACACACACACACAGTTTTATCAGATTGTGCCAACAGGATTTTTCAGTTTTTATTAAACTGATTGATGTTTAATGTCGTCTTAACCCAGGCAGGAGATTCTGGACCTCAGTTTAATGTCAGACTGACTTCAGCTTAAAGTTATTTTATGATGCCTCTCATTAGAGTTGCTACATCACTTCTTTTTTATTTATTTATTAATAAGTAAAAAAATACAAAAACTCCCAACTGGATGTTGCTGCTGACTCATCTTCAAGGCAATTAATGAACTGATGACTTTGAAGCTTTAGCTGATTTAATTACAGCACATCAGAACAGTAAAAACACCCTCAGCATTGCTCCTCTGACTTTAAGTTGACTTCTAATGGGTCACATTTCAACTTTTCTTAAAAAAAGTTGTTTAAAAGTAACTTGTTCTTGGTATATTATGACCATCACAGTATCTACAGGCGAATTGCTCTTTCCTGCCCCTACACTGTTATAACGATAATTACTACCCATGTAAAAATGTTAAATTAATTGTGACTAATTTAATTTAATCTATTAAATTCTTAAAAAATGAATCGATTGTTAACATCCCTACTTCGTATGTGGCAAAACTCACTTTTTATCCGTATTGATTCAAACTAATGTGCCACCACACGTCTTTAGCCTTTCAAAAATGAGAAAAGTCCACTTTTCCTTGACTCCACTTGTCAAAAAGTTCTGGAAAAACTGTCACTGATGCCTCCAGCAGGTGTTGGCAGTGCCCTGCAGGACCGCAGCGTTCTGTGTTTTTCTTTCAGGAAGCCGAAGCCCTTCGCTTCAGCAGGAAGCACAGGGCTAAATCTACTCTTCTCTGGTCATGTAGGACTTTCTTCTCTTTTTTTGGGGGGGGTTGATCCACTGTATGCAGCTGTGCACTGGTGTCTGAAGTGAAAATCAGGAAAAGACAGAAGATGTGAAAGAAGGGACCATCTAAAGTCTCTTGTAGGCCACATAGGCAACATTTGTGCGTTTGATGTGACCGAGTTGACACGAAAGCGTTCGATGATCTTGACGTTTATTTCTCGGTCCACTTGTCAATTCTCTGTGACCTCCTCTTCTTCTACTCCTCCTCCTCCTCCTCTTGTCAGTGGCGTTGGTCAGTGATGGCCTTCTCGCTCGCTCTCTCTCTCTCTCTCCCTCTCTCTCCCACACACATAAACACACACATTCGCTCACTGTAAGTGGCGATAACACATATAGTGCTGTGTCCACTAGAGGGCAGCCTGTAACGTCTTTGGCCTGCCTGAGTGTCACTGTGAGGCCTCTTTTCCTCTCTACCAGATGTAAACGCCTATTACAACTTGTTTTTTGTTTTTTTTTGAAGACATTGATTGTAATCACGGACTCGCCACTCAACTCACTGTTTGTTTCTGCCTTCCCTCCTCCTCCTCGTCTGTAGTCTTGCCAGCCCTGGTGGACCGGCTGGGCGATGGGAAGGACCAGGTCAGGGAAAACAGCCAGGCTCTCATCCTTCGCTGCATGGAACAGGCTGCCTCGCCCATGGTGAGAGAGAGAGACAGCCTGGTCACAGAGGACGCAGCCTCAGTGCACCTCCTAAATCTTTTGGATTCACACACACACACACACACACACACACACACACACACACACACACACACACACACACACACACATACACACGCGCACCGATATGCAAGCATCATCTCTGGCAGATCACTGCTGTTTGGTTACATAACTCAAACCTCTAGTTGTATATATTGTGTGTGTGTGTGTGTATATATATATATATATATATATATATATATATATATATATATATATATATATATATATATATATATATATATATATATGTATATGTGTATATATATATATATATATATATATATATATATATATATATATACATATATATATATGTGTATATATATATATGTGTATATATATATATATATATATGTATATATATATATATATTATAACATTAGTATTAAATTGAGAATTGAGTATTGTAAATATTTTGGATGCATAAATACATAAATATCACCTACATACCGATATACTGAATAAAGCCCGGAAGCAAATATCAACGGTAATCAGCTTAAGCTGAACCTGAAGGATGCTCAATGTTCCAGGCTCCCTCTTATGGATATCACACGTATTGCGCAAGGTCCATCTCCCACGCTGCTTTGTGCTGAGAAACATGCGGCCCCTCCACCCCCTCCCCCCTCCTGGTTTGAAATCTCCACAGATCTTAAACCTTCTGTTTCAGCTGTAATCAGCTCAGACCCTCCATGATCTGTCTGGCTGAAACATGCCTGCAGACCTTTATCCCCACCCAACACACTGTCTTTCTCGCTGTTCTTCTTCAATTTTTTTTAGTTTTTTTTTTTTTTTGACTCATAATCGACTTCTCCTCGTTTGTCCAGTACGTTTGGGAAAGACTACTGACTGGTTTCAAACACAAGAACTTCCGCAGCCGCGAAGGACTGTGCCTCTGTCTCAGCGCCACGCTCAGCACGTAAGTCGCCCACTTGACTTCAGATATTTAGTTTATTTCTGGTGTAAATCATAGCCAAAGATCTCCTAAATGTTGTTTTCAATCTGTTGTGCATTACCCAATGAGTTCCCCCTGTGCATTGATAGAATCCCAACAGAACAATCTCAAAGTTTGCAACACTTATCCTCTGTTTAAACCATAAATCGTAGCTTTATTCAATCTCTGCAGGCCATGTGATCATTGTTGTTCTCCCCCTCCCCTCCCCCCCTTCTGTTGTCTTTGCGTCACGGAGCACAGTCTGTTTCTTTAGGTTTAATCTTCTTAACTATATGTGCACGACTGAATGGGTGGCACACACGCACGCTGCACACTGTGGCAAGACGCCTGTCATGTGACACGCACGGCCCTCGATAACATGGTTTTTGAGACGGTGCATCACCCCGAGGCCTGGAGCTGTCGCTGCTGATGGAGCAGCAGCAGCAGCAGCAGCAGCAGCAGCAGCAGCAGCAGCAGCAGCAGCAGCTTTTAACAAGACGCATGAAGCTGCTGCCGGCATTTCTCAAAAAAAAAAAACTACACACAAACACATTTTAAGAAGTCTTCAAGTGAAGAATCACTCGCTGGCTTTACTTTATGGCTCATCCTTTACTGTTGAACTCAATGACGACGAGGCCGCTGCAGGAAAACAAGCCCGGCCTGCTTTTGAACGCCGGCGCCGCTTTTAGCGCCTTTTTGTTAATGGAAAGTGACGCGTTTGTGCTAAATGCTAAAAGTGTCCACTGACAGCCAATGAAGACACTCACTTGGCACGCAGGGCAATCTGTGCAACGCCCAGTCAATGTGTTTTTGTATTTAGCGTGCGTTCCGGCTCCGAGCACGCTGAGACATCCAATAATAATCTACACAACTGCATGCAGGGTGAAGCTCCAGGATTCGTTCCTGGCAAGATCACATGACCAATCTTTGTCTTTCCTCCTTTGCCACTGCTCAGGTACGGAACCCAGACACTCAGCCTGAGTAAAATAGTCCCACATCTGTGCTCTGTGACAGGAGACCAGAACCCACAGGTAAGAAGAGCGTTCAACTGGAGGAGTCTCAGGACCCATGTTTTTTCCCTCATCAACCTGAAAACAGAACAAAAATAAAACATTAAATATAAAATCCTGAACTGTTTCTTTGAGGTTATCCCAACAAGAATCGCCAAAATTAAAAACAAAAATGCCTTTGAAAAGAATAGAGAAACTGCCCCAAACAGAACCCACTTTGGGGCCGCGACCCACCCGTTGAGTAACGCTGGTCTCTGAACCACCGCGGGCTCAGTGGTGGCGGTGGCGGTGGTGTCCCGCAGCCCGTGGTTAGTGTCTCAACATGTCCAAGCAGCTGCGTCACCGCCTCGCTGCTATTAGTGAGGACGGAAACGGGACCCGTGGTTGCTGTTAAAATTAAACACCAGTTCCCAACTGTTGTCCCCCCACCACGCTGGGAGCTTAGTGTGTGTGTGTGAGTGTGTGTGTGTGTGTGTGTGAGAGAGAGAGAGAGATGAGCCCGTGCTGTGTGTGTCCTGACCTCCCGCCGAGCTGCACCCCGAAGCTGAAATCTGCTCCTGTCCTCCACCCAGCGATTATCTGCCCACACGCTGTCACAGCCAATCACCGTCCTCGACAGCCCCTCCCCACACACACACACACACACACACACACACACACAAAACCTACCTACCAACCAACCAACCAGCCGCTACCACCATTACCCTCGATTGCAGGGGAGACCATTTAACTGCCTCCCATTATCCAATCACAGCGGCGCTCACGAATCCAACCACTCCTCCTCGGGCTTCTGTTTTATTTTTGTGTCTTCCTGTCCATGGGATGCACTTGAGCAAAGAGGTTTTAGTGATTTCATTGGGGTATATATTTGCGTTAAAAAATGACAAATTCAAATGAGAAAATTTGCCTGCATGCTGCAATAAAATGTGTCACTGTGCAGGTACGCGAGGCCTCCATACACGCACTGGTGGACGTCTACCGCCATGTTGGGGAGCGAGTCAGAGCCGACCTGGCCAAACGGGGACTTCCTGCTGCAAGGTGAGTGTGTGTGTGTGTGTGTGTGTGTGTGTGTGTGTGTGTGTGTGTGTGTGTGTGTGTGTGTGTGTGTGTGTGTGCGCGTGTCTGCGTGCGCGTGTCTGCGTGTGTGTGTGTGCGTGTGTGTGTGTGTGTGTGTGTCCATGCACATGCTGCAGGGAGGTGAGCTTTGCAGGGGGGCGTGGAGGAGGGTCGTGCTCGTGCTCGTGCTGGTGCCCGTCACCGTCCCAGGCCACGCCATGCACCAGTCTGCCCTTCACACACACACACACACACACAGAGACGCTGTTATTTCCAGCACAATGCGGAGTGACTGGAAAGTGGGGGGTGGGGACAGGGTGGGCGGGGGGGATGCCACAAAAGCGTTGGGCTGGGGTTGGAGAGAGAGAGAGAGAGAGAAATTTAAGGAAGAGCGAGCGAGCGAGTGTGTGTGTGTGTGTGTGTGTGTGTGTGTGTCATCAGAACAGGGAGACTTTTGAGCAGCTTCATGGTTTTCCTCGGTTGCCGTGGCAGCCAGCTTTGTGTGCCAAGTGCTTCCTTGTGAGTCCCGTGTCTGTGTTGTGCGTTGTGCATACCGAGTCCACCGTCCGTCCGTCCGTCCGTCTCTCCAGCGGCTGAACTCGCCGTCTGTCAGGCCGCTGAGCGTCTCCTTTGCCTTTTAAAAACCGCAAAACAGCCAAATTGGTTCGACCGATTTGCAGCAAATTTATGTTTCAGGGAGTTCGGAATGCTGATAAACTTTTCAACATTTTGAGCCTTTAAAAAAAAAAAACCAAAACACACAGATGCTGCATCCTATTAATGCAATGTCCATCCACCTTCTATTATTTCTAACCTTAAAGCGTGGCTACTACTTCCCCCAAACGTCTGCAGTGTTGCTGACCGTTTTCAGCCACTCAGACAAACAAGGTCTTCCCTTTCAAGATGGGTCCGGGATAAAAAAACACACTTTTGTTTATCAGCCGAAAGGGCTGAATCAGCTGAAAGCGCGTGCTGCGTCGTCCGAGAGTGTAAACAGTCGGCCGTGAGGGCAAAAAAAACATGGAATTAAAAAATGTGAAGGGGGAGGGACGGGAGTGGGAATGAGAGCTGGGGAGGGCAGGGAAGGAGGGGGGAGGAGCTGCAGCCTCGCTGTCTGTCTACCACCAGAGATATGGCCCCTCCCCCTATGATGGGAGCAAGCGTGTGCGTGTGTCTCAACATGGGCAGGGGAGGTTATGTAAAGGGTAACTGAATCTCCTCACTGCTTGTCATATTAGCCTCTGTCTTTCACACACACACACACACACACACACACACACACACACACACACACACACACACACACACACACACCCTGCTGATAAAAATCCCCACCACCACAAACAGTTAACTCATACACAGACTGCGCATGTGTGTGTGTGTGTGTGTGTGTCAGGGTAGGTGGTTCTCAGCCCGTTGCACACTGTGGTCTCTCACTCCTCCCCCCTCCCTCGCTCCCTCGCTCCCTCGCTGCCTGCCTGGCTCCATCCCTCCCTCCCTCCCTCCCTCCTTCCCTCCACTCGTCTTGCTGCCTTCCCTCGGAGCCACTGCACCATGTTGGATACAAAGAGGCTGAGGGAAGCCAGGGACCCCAGTGTGTCACTCGCATGACCAGCTCGCGTAACGTCGTGTGGAAAATAACAGAGTTGGACCAGATCCGGCGCTGCTGAACAGGAGGAAGCTAATTAGGATGCTAATTGTGTGTGTGTTTGTGTGAGGCGTGTGAGTGGAGGGGGGGGGTTCCACGTGAAAATGCTGCACGGCTGCTGCGATGCTAATGGTCACGAGCTGCTCGACCGTCCGCTAGTTCCTCCTCTACAAATGGTGCGTATGGCTGCTGCTCTCGTGCGCCGATGTTCCAACGTCGTGTTCGATTGTGCACAAGCATGGCTGTGTCGTCTGTGTTGTTGTCGGCGGGCGGCTGTGTGTCAGCGCCGACTGCTGCTGCTGCTGCTGCTGAGCCACGCAGGAAACAATTGATTTGTTTAATTGATGCACATTTGTTTGGATTTTATTTTCCCATCGTGTGATTGGCTTCAGCTTCAGAACCGGTTTCACATTAGGTGTGATTGTGCTCTTCATGCGTGCAGCTGGCGAGACACACCCACCTGCCCACAGACAGACAGACAGACAGACAGACAGGCGGGTGGCCGATGCTGTCCTGTCCACATGTTGCAGCTGATGATCAGGATTTTACAGCATCTTGTTGGATGGGGTCAAAACTCTTGGCAGCTCCTCCACAGCCATCTGTGTGCGCGTGTGTGTGCATGTGTCTGTGTGTGAGTCTGTGCGTGGCTGTGTGCAAGCGCGCGTCTGCATTGTCATGTGTGCTCCTGTCAACGAGGTTGATTGTGTATTGTCTTTCTGCTGGCCGCCCGCCCTGGCTGACGTGTATTTGTAGACACTGCAATTGATAATTATTATTATTTGTATTATTTTATTTTATTTAATAAAGAGGGACAATGTAAATGAATGGACATTTTTTTATTTAAAAAAAAAAAAAGAAAATGTAAATGTACCCAATTCTACCGTTAAGCTAATTTGCCCCTGTGGGATCAATAGAAATACACATTACAATGTCTGACATGCAACATGCCACTATTCAATTACAGTACAATGGAAGAAAATCAATTACTGACAGTAGACACAACCCTGTAGACCCCAATTCAACCAGAGGGACCAGATATTTAAGTGTGAGTGTAGAAGTGCTTTAGTGTTGTGTGTCATGTATATAACCTCACGTCTCTCCCTCTCTCTCCCTCTCTCTCTCTCTCTCTCCCTCTCTCTCCAGGTTACAGACGTTGTTTGCTCGTTTTGATGAGGCCTTGAATTCAGGAAACATGGCTCTCAGCCCGAGTCACGGTCAGTCTCCTCCCCTTTTCTTCTCTTCCCCCGCCCCCATTTTCAACAGCGACGCTCCACTTTTGTTTATTTGTGTTTTATTTCTTTAAAGTGTGTGTGTGTGTGTGTGTGTGTGTGTGTGTGTGTGTCTGTCTGTGTCTGTGTCTGTGTGTGTGTGTGTGTGTGTGTGTGTGTTCTTGTAATTGAGTAGTTTGTTGAGTAGTTTGTTGCCATAAGCTACTATAAGAGGACCTAACAGGATTAATGGTTTAGTGTGTGTGTGTGTGTGTGTGTGTGTGTGTGTGTGTGTGTGTGTGTGTGTGTGTGTGTGTGTGTGTGTGTGTGACACCGAGGCTCTCTCTGCCAGCTGACCCTGCGAGCTTGAATTATGAAACTTTTCCGTGAGGCTCTGGACGCCAGCGTCTCTCAATCCTGAGCAGTGCTGAGCTCTCCAGATGTCCTGTGAAGAGCACGTTTAGCCCTCTGTTTACAGTCTCCTGCGTCGCAGACAGGTTGCTATACTGTTTTTTTTTTGTACAATATATCAACTTTTCCCCACGAAGGGGTTGTTAGATTTTGCCTCAGCATGCAGAAGAAGACGGAGTGGCTGTTGCTGTTGCACTGTTGTTTACACGTCACTGTGACTCTTTAGCCAATCAGGCTGCTCTGGTCTAATGGCTTCTGATGCGCGTCTCTCTGAGCCCAGTTTGTGATCTCAGTCAGCAGGTTCACTTTGTGTTGTTGTTGTTGTTGTGTAGTGCTGTTTGTGTCTGGAGGGGTGAGGAAGGGTGGGATGGGGGGCATCCATCCATCCATCACTGTCTGTGGGCGTCTCGCCTGGACAGCTCAGCTGCTGCAGTCTGTTAATGTCAGCAGAAGGACAGACGGGGGGGAGGAGGAGGAGCCGCCGAGGGGGCGTGGCCTGGGTGGGCTACAGGGGGCTACAGGGGCACCTCGGGGTGCTGGAGCCAACTCATGTTTACAGCTCCATGACTTGGTGTTTTGGTGTTAATGTTGCTTAATTAGATCCACGGCTTCCTTAACCCGAGGCTCAGTGAAAGTTCAGCTGGCCTGCTGCCTCTCTGGCTCCACCTCTGAGCCGCTCTCTCATCTGCTTCCTGGCTTCTGGGACTTGGACCAGCACAGACAAATTTGATTCATATAGTCATTCAATTGCTCAGATTTATTGGTATTGGTACATATCAGTTTAGCCCTTTACAATAACTTGAAAGGTTCACAAAGTGCTTTACAGCAAAGCCAAGGCAACACGTAAAACAAAACCGAAGCTCCACGACCCCTTGAATTACGCAAAAACCTAAATATCGCAATAGAAAACTGGTAATGGAAACGCGTAGACTTTAAAAACTTCCCAAATATGGCTAAAAGCTTTTCAAGCTCTCGCGAGGTTGTTTTTTAGAAGTATTGATATAGAATTTTAGAAATATCGCTTTTATTTTGCGAAAAAAACTGTCACGGAAACGCACCCATAGAGACTCAATAGGAAACTGCTGTGGTGCTGCAGGTTATCATAGCCATAAAGAAACACTAAACTACTCGGTTGAGTATTAATTCAAAGCACACACAGGTGTTGTGTCTTGATGGTTACAAATTGCAAAAACAAAATTGAAGTCTTCAAATGTGGATTTTTTTTCTTATTTTTTTTCCTGAATGATTCAGCTGTCAACTGAAATGATCCAAAGGTTCGGGGTTTTTTTTTCAGTCGACATCACAACAGTACAGTAGTACAGTACAAGCTACGCATTGACATTGTCTGACGCAGGAATGACGCTGTTGTCATGCACAGTGTTGAATCAAATTTGAACACCTGAACTCTTTTTGACACCTGAATGAGCCCGTATTTACCACTGAATCGTCCTGACGTCCTCCTGAGGTCTGAGCCAGGGCACAGAGGACGCAGCCTGAGTGCACCTCCTAAATCTTTTAGGTTCACACACACACACACACACAGCAGCAGAGTCGCTCCTCCATGCCCTTGTCCTTCCCTGTCCCAGGTCGGCTCTCCGCCTACTGGACTCTAAAGGGTTTAAAGCAGCTGTTGCTGAGAGAGAGGGAGAGAGAGAGAGAGAGAGAGAGAGAGGAAGGGAGGTAGAGAAGGAAGGAACCAGGGCCGAGGTGGAGAGAGAGAGGGGGAGGGAGGTAGGGAGGGAGGGAGGGAGGGAGAGGAGGACATGAGATCTGTGGCAGTAGGCGAGTCGCAGAGCCGTGCCTATCACTGCCTCGCCGCCATTCATCATGACAGAGACAAAGAGCGTCTGAGCGAGTGAGAGAGGAGAAACAAAGCGACGGAAGAAGAAGAAAAAAAGAGGAGGAGGAGAAAAAAGATAAGGCAATAGGAAGTTCTATCTGGAGGTGGAGTTGGAGGTGGAGCTGGAGGTGGAGCTGTCGTTGGCGTTAGCATCACGGCCCCTCAGACGCTGCAAAGGAGCATCGCTGTGTTCGTTTTTGTTTTGTTTTTTTTGTTTTTTTTTTATCCACAACCCACTGCAACCATGACTGTCGGGGATCATGGTGCTGGTAAGTGTGTGTGTGTGTGTGTGTGAGTGCGTTTGCGTTTAATCTCATCTGGCTCTGAGACAAAGGCTTGTCAGCATATGGTTTTAAATTGAAATCAGCTTAAACTGCGAGCACTTTTACCCCAACTGCTCTGGCTTAGTGACTGGCTGCATCTGCATGTGTTGTGTTTGTGTGCGTGCGCGTGTGTGCGCACGCGCGTTGTTGGTGTCTAAGAAGCAAAACTAGGTCCTTCAAGGTTCTGTTTGATATTTTCTGCCTAAATATAAAGCAGACGCAGCAGACACACACGACTCATCGTTCCAGCCTGGCTCTGCTTCCCTCTGGTTGTGTTTTTTTATTGGTCATTAAATTCGTATTAAAAATCGTCCCTCGGCAAGATGGAGATGTTTTTTCTTGCTTTCCTGACATGCAGCCGGGGGCCCGACTCGCACTCCAGGAGGTCGCTCGCTGGCTCAAACTTTCCGTGCAGAAAAGCCCTCAGTGGATCTTCTGCGCTCGCATCGCATTCCTTCTTGTTATTGTTCTTCAGAGATATTTCAAATGAAAAAATAAAATAAAAAATAAATAAACGGCAGTGCTGAGAAAATACCAAGTCACGCTTTCTACTCGTGGAGCTAAAGATTAGTCCCGCTGCTGCCGAGACGCACAAACTCACACAAAGTTTTCCTTTTTTTTAATTTCTTTTTTCATGCCCTGCAAAATGCAGCACTGCAGCAGTCCAGTCTGTCAGGCTCCTGTACGACGCTTTAGTGCGATGATGTCTTCATCTGTGATCAGCTCATTTTACACTCAATTCATTCCGATTCAGATTCAGATTGTGTCATCGTGTCATTCTTTAAATTCTCACTGATTGTGTGCAAAAGTTGCAAAAGTGTTTGTAGCTCCCACGACCCCCCCAACCCCACTCCCACCCCCACCCCCTCCCCATCTGAAGTGCAACCCCTCTGTGGGAATATTTAACACACACACACACACACACACACACACACACACACACACACACAGCCAGCAAGATCCTGGAGATGCTATTTGACCATCAGCATCTTCCATTGCTTGCACTCTTCTTTTTTTTTTACTCTTTTTTTCAGTGTTGACAGGAGCTGACACACACACACACACACACACACACACACACACACATTACCTCCCCCCGTGCTCCTCCTCTCGCAGACACACTCATTCTGCTTCAGTGCATCTGCTGCTGCTGCTGCAAAGGAAACCATGACCCCGTTTCCAGGCTGGGCTGGTTGCCATGGCAAAGCTTTTCCTCTGAATATTATGGTTTATCCCTCTCCCTCAAGTTGGAATTGGGACTCAAATTATACCTGTGTGTGCGTGCGTGCGTGCGTGCGTGCGTGCGTGCGTGCGTGCGTGCGTGCGTGCGTGCGTGCGTGTGTGCGTGTGTGCGTGCATGATTTTACTTAAAGACCTCATTTCCCTGAGTTGTCCTAGAAATGGTGCCTTGTGTCTTCTTGTAGGGAATCCAGGCCTTCAGTCTGAAAGGCTCTTTTTTTTTTTTTATTTCCCTCCCTCTTCTGATGAGTTGCAGCCAACGTTCCCACACATTTTGTGCAAATACACACACGCACGCACACACACTGACTCCTACCTCATTGTTTGATAGTGTCCTGTCCTCCCTCCTTCGTCTTCTCCGATTCTCCCATCAATACTCTCCTCTGCGGCCTGTTGAGTGTCACAGCGCTTCTGGTATTAGTTTATTTTTGTGCGGGACGTTGTGCATGAGTGTGTCTGAACGGCAAATGTGTCACCCGCTGACTCCGTCTGAGGCAGGCCGGGCCAAACACGGGCCGTCTGCGGACTCGCTGCTGATTCCTCAGGAGATATCTGCTGATGTCTGCTCTGGCTGAGCGCCGCGTTGAGATCCTCTGCAGGAGTTGGTGTTTATTTTATATTATTTATTTGCACCATCATTCGGTGACAATACATAGATTAAAAAATAATAATTATACAGAAGGTGCTGGACAGGTAAAAAAAACAAAATGGGCTTATTCTAGGGAACCTTCCAAAAATAAAGACAAAATAAATAAAATAGAATACTCAAAATTCAAACAACAACAAAAACAGCAACAGGAGAATAAGACAAAAACCATAGTGTAAGACAAACAGTATAAAATTAAGAGTGAAAGTGAAATAATATCAATAGTGTGACAATGTTTAAGTGCTTCCAAGCTGCTTTAGGTGTTGAGTGTTGCGTTCATTTATCATATGAACTTCAATGTTTTTGCCTTTGAACTTTAGAGTTTCCATAAAGTATCATGGATTTTCTGATGTGGAAAATGTTTGCCTGCTTTTCTCTCTTTGCGGTTTATTATATTATATTTTGTATATTTTGCTCTTGAAATTGAATAGAAGTTTCGTCATGATTTTTAGTGTAAATAAGTCTCTCATAATCATGTTTTTGAAAAAGACATAAGTTCCGTGAGTTACGGCCAATTACGATTGACCCTGAACTTTGAGTCTTATTTTGTCATAAAAAGATTTTTTTATTAGTCTTAAATGCTTGGTCACACTTTTTTTTCCCTTTGCGTGAAAATGCTTTGTCAAGGGATTTTCCCTCTCTGTCTGTCTGTTTGTCTGTCTGTCTGTCTGTCTGTCTGTATCTGTCTCGCAATGATCTTAAGCCGGTTTTGTCACGGACCAAAGCCGCTGCTGCCACCATGTGGTCACAGCGACGATGTGTTGTTGTGGGTCCACAGATTTGTGTGTGCGGTGCGCGCCCACCATAATCTGGACATCATTTCTGAAATCAAATATCAGGCCGTGTATGTCTGTTCTGCTCCCTTCAGAGCTTCAATGAAACCCAGTTCACCCTCCGATCCACCTGACACACACACACACACACACACGTCGACACACACATGCAGTCGACCAGGCGACACACACCTGTGTGCTGAAGCGTTGGTGTCGTCTCCGAGGGGAAGGTATCTCAGCCTGGAGTTTCCATAGCAACGTCACCTGGTACACGGTGGAGCTGTGCGTGTGTGTGCGCGCGTTCGCATGCACACACATCTACACTTGTTATTTGTATGACGCGGCAACAAAAATGTGGTGGTTTGGTTCAGTGTTGATACTGGAGAATGTCTTAAAAAAAAAAAAAATCCAAAAATTTATCAATAAAGTAAATAATGAACAAATAAATAAAAATACAACTGTTGATTCCTCAATACACACAAACTGTGTTTTGCGCCAAGCCGGCCGGCCGTGTTGGCGTCGTTCTTCATGGTCTCCAGCGTCGTCCTCTCCTCCTCCACCGGTCGTGATCATTAACCAGACTGGTCTGCAGGGGTTGCTACGGCAACAGCGTGCACTCCGGCTGCTCACCCGCCCACACCTCCCTCCCCCTCCTCCCCACTTCACCAGGAGACGGTTATTCCTGTGTGGACGGAGTGGACAAAAGCCCAAGATGCAAATCAAAGCCATAAAGGAAGCTTGATTTGCGACTGAACGTGGTTAACGGAGCCGAGGGAGGCGATTGGAAAGCGTTTAAACACAATCATTTCTCTGCTTGGCCTTGCATTTAGCAAGCACAGACACCACCAAGTAGAGCCCACTCACTCACACACACACACACACACACACACACTCACACACACTGACTAGTGTGTTTATTTGGGATTATTAGGAGGCAGTGCTGCTTGTTGTCATCACTGATGCTAAGCGGCAAAATCTTATCTTTGAAATATTGGTGTTTGCAGTCAGCCTCAACCAGCTGCAATGTCGTCCGGTCAGTGTTGTTGGTTGTAGCTCAGGAGGTAGAGCGGGTTGTCCAATGACTAAAAGGTTGGCAGTTCAAATCCCACTCCATCCCAGTCTGGCGCCGTGTCCATTGGGCAAGGCACCTAGCCCACATTGTTGGGTTGCTGGTGTTCGGAGAGGCCGTTTGGCTCTGATTGGCTGCCACGCTTCTGTCAGTCTGCCCCAAGACAGCTGTGGCTACACACGTGTCTTACCACCACCACCACCACCACCGGTGTGAATGAATAATGGGTTCAATGTAAAGCGCTTTGGGTGCCTTGAAAAGCGCTCTATAAATCCAATCCATTATCATTATCATTATTATTATTATTATTGGTTGCCTGCACATCTACTGCAGAAACTCAACAAAACTCTTGCTTTTTTTTTTTTTTCCAAATGTGATCGTAATGATATAATAATACATGACAATGGCAGCACAGCAACACAACACACTGCACTGGCTGTTGGAAAGGCAGTGGCAGTGTCATGGCCTGGGATGGAGGGGCGTGGCCTCCTCCAACTCCTCCCCCGTGTCCCCACCTTTGATGGATGGTGCTCCACCGTCCTTTGTTCTGTGGTGTATTTTTAGACGAGTGTGGGACAAATTACAAATCATGTCCATATTATGTATCATCTGAATGTGTATTTGTGAGTGCAAGGGTGAAGGTGTGTGTTTGTGTGTGCGCATGTGTGTGTGTGTGTGTGTGTGTGAGAGAGAGAGAGAGAGAGCTGCTCTGGCAGGGACACAGCAAAAGTCCAGTTAATATTCCTCAAGTGTGTGTGTGTGTGTGTGTGTGTCTCTCTCTCTTTCCCTTTTTCTTTGACACACACACACACCCATAGTCCTGCCTCCGCACTGGCTGCAACACCATGATGTCACCTCTCGCCTGATTGGCTGCGAGGCTGCTGAGGGAAGGAGGAGAGACGGTGGGAGAGGAGGAGAGACCGAGGGAGGGTTGAAACGGAGAGGGAGAATGAAAGAAAATGCCGGCACTTGTTCGGGTCGGAGGGGGTTTTCAGACGGGAGACGCACGTCTGCGTGTGTGTTTGTGCGCGTGCTCGCGCGCGCGCCCGTAGCCCTGTCATGAGGCGGCTGTGAGGTTTATGTGTGCGTCTGTGAGCGTGCGCTTTTGGGGTGACGGCCTGGAGGAGAGGGAGGGGAACTCTCGACGCCACACCTTCCCCGAAGCATGAGACGCATCATCTGCCAGCGCATCTGTGACTGTGAGTGCACAAAAGGACCTGTGTGTGTGTCTGTGTGTGTGTGTGTGTGTGTGTCTGTGTACTGTTTTCTTGCAGTGAGCAACGTGTCACGGTTCAGAATTGAAACGTCTCCCTCTTCATTTGTCTCGGCTGAAATGGACGTGCAAACACTGACACGCACTCACACACACACACCCGTGCTCGTTCTGTATGCTTGTCGGTGCACTGTGCATGTTGACACCGACCGCTTGCGTGTCGCTGGGTGGATGTATGCATTGTGCGAGTGGAGGTGTTGGGTGGTGGCTTTGGCGCATTTCTGCGTGGCGGTTGTCCAAGAGACGTGCGCGCAAACACGCTCTCCTGCCAACACTTGTGTGTGTGTGTGTGTGTGTGCGTGTGCGTGTGCGTGCATGGATACAAGTGTTTCCACTCGGAGAGGAGCGTACTTGTTCTGCTCCCATGTTGTGAGCGTCTCTGGGTTTTGTTGCTGGTCTGATTTGAGGCGCTCAGCTGACGGAGAGACAGCTGGCTGTGATGCTGATGCTCAGCCCGACCCTGTTGTGATTGGCTGCACCCCCCCCCCCACCTGTTTACCCCCGGTGTTGCTATTTTCTGCCACCCCCGCACCCCCTCCGTCGTGTGTCGGTCACTATTATTCAAATGGATTCAGTTAATCCTGACCAGTGTTGCTGCTTTTGGTGGAGTGTGACGTCGTGTGAAATGTCAGGAAATAGACCAGGGGCATGGGCAAGCCACGGCCCGGGGGCCATATGCGGCCCGGTGAGCATTTTAATCTGGCCTGCCAAACTTGAAGAGGTTATGTTAATAGTCAGTAAGTGATAAAATAGCTGTATTTCATCCATTTTCTTCAGTGTTTTAAGAGTTGTTTCAATAAAGAGCTAAATACTGTGGAGCTTCAAAGACACTGATTTGGTTTTAACGCTTTTGTTCATTTTCAATTGACATTAAAGCACATGTTTTCTACACGTCCCATAATAAATATATATATATGAATTTTTCTCCAATGAGGTGGGTCACCAAAACACTCCATCCATCTGCTGCTGCTCCGGCCCCTCTCTCACATTTTAGAGCCCAACGGTGGCCCCACCCCTGATGTGGATTCATCAGATTCAGAATGACCAGGATGCAAGATGTCAGACGAGCCCCTGTGACATTTATGCATCTGCCGTGTTGCTGATTGGGAATATTTGTTTGACCACTTAAATATTGGTGATCATTTCTGATTCATTGACTCCTTTCACTCTTTGCAACTTTATGACTTTGTATGACCTCCACCTGGCTGCTGTGATGATGCTCTGATCGCTAACGCTGTGCTCCGCCCTCCTCCCAGCAGATCGTAGCTTCGAGGACGACGACAGCGTGGACGGGTATCGCTCCTCGTCGGCCCAGGCCGCCTTCAAGGTCCCGAAAGTTCCCAAGAAGCCTGCAGAGTCCTCGGCTGCTCGCAGGCCCAGCGCCACTGGCGGCAAGCTAGGTAGTGCTTCATCAGTTGTTGTTGTTTCTTTGCTTGTTTGTTTTTGCACGGAAGAATGAAAATATCGAGGGGAATAATTTGCAAGTGGATCCTGAAAACATCCTCTTTTTTGGCCCATTTGCGCGTAAATCCGTGTCGAAATAATCTGATGAAGCCGGCCAACCCACTAACCTACTGTCCTCGGAGTCGCTGCCATGTAGGTCACACGTCTCAGCCCTCCTATACCATGTCGCTCCCACCGCCAGTCTTTCACTGGTGGATGCAGAACAGGAACTCTCAGGCTCTGCGGCCTGTTTGAAGAAGCACTGGAAGCCTGGTGTAGGAGGACGTTGCAGCCTCTCTGCTGCTCCTCTCCCGTCACCTTTCCCTCCTGCTGGGGGTGGTTTCGCACCATTTGCTCATATTGATTTTCCTTCTGCCTCTCTCTTTCTCTCTGCCTCGGCCTCTCTGTGTCTTGATTGGAAGACGATGCCTTCCCGCAGCCGTGTATTCAATTTCCTGCTGCTGCTGCTGCTCGATGCGTCCGTGTCCTGTCAGCACTTTCACACACATACACACACACACACACACACACGGGCATGTTTGCACACGTTAGATGTGATCGGTGTGCGAGCAGACGTCCCGTCTGAGTCACAAACACGCGGTCGTCTCTTGTCACTCGGTCAATCAGAGCTTTATTGATCGGCCGCTGCCACGAGCGCTTCTCCAGGGAGGTGCTGTGCAGTAGTCGCACCCTGACTCTGAGTCCGCTACGAAATTCAGACATCCTGTCGAGTCACGAGCCGAGCGCCGTGTTCAAGTTGCATCCGAGGGTTTGAAAAGGGTTGCGATGTCTAACCCACCGAGACCTTTTTCCATCACAATGTTCCAAGAAGTTCAGGAAGCCCCAAAGCGTCGTGTGCAGCATGGAGTAGTGCTGCTATTATTATTTCATGAACCGCTTTTGTTATTTTTAGCGAAACGAGCCTGTTAGCAAGATGGTCTAAAAATAAAATTGACTGCGTTGAATTGAAATTGAAAAATCTCCCCCCCCTGCCCCCCAGACACAATCAAACAGAAGCTCCCACACACAGCTCTTTGTCTCATTTTATTAACGCAACGTTTCAGTCGACAGACCAGAGAGCGTCCGGTCCGCCCCAGAGAAATATCACTCACGATGCTCCTTATTGCCAGGAAGTCCATTAGGAACACCGACGGCATCCGCTGACATTGTGTTGCATATGTTTGTGTATACATACACAAAAACAACCAGTGCTCATCTTTATTAATCCCCACGACTGTTTTATTCCCCCCCCTGCCAGTTTCCAAGGAAAGTGCCGGAGCAATAGATGAGGACGACTTCATCAAGGCCTTCACGGACGTCCCGACTGTCACGGTACTGAATCCAGACTCGCTCGCACTCGGTCATCCCACCCAGTGTCGCTCTCTCATGGGTTTTTTTTTCGGTCTTTCCCTCCAGATCTACTCATCCAGGGATCTGGAGGACAACCTGAACAAGATCCGGGAGATTTGCTCCGATGACAAACACGACTGGGACCAAAGAGCCAATGCTGTCAGTGCATGCCTCCCCCTTCTAGCAGCAGCGTTCATCAAATTGTCCATTTATTCACATCTGTGACAGTGTATTGTTTTCCCCTCTCTTCCCTACAGCTCAAGAAGATCCGCTCGCTCTTGGTGGCGGGGGCCTCCACCTACGACTGCTTCTTCCAGCACCTGCGGCTGCTGGACGGGGCCTTCAAGCTGTCGGCTAAAGACCTGCGCTCGCAAGTGGTCCGCGAGGCGTGCATCACCGTGGCGTGAGTGTTGTTGATTTTTATTTTTAGTTTATTTTATTTTTTTCAGACAAGCAGGAAAAGAAACACTTGGCTGGATTTGCATTTTGACTGTATTTTGACGTCGACTCGCTCCTGCAGCCAGCTCTCCACGGTGCTGGGGAACAAGTTCGACCATGGTGCCGAAGCCATCGTTCCCGTCCTTTTCAACCTCATCCCCAACTGCGCCAAAATCATGGCCACTTCCGGCGTCTTGGCCATCCGCATCATTATACGGGTGGGTCTCTGCAAGAAATAGAACATTACAAAAAATGTCTTTATTTTCTCTTTTGCATTCTTTTCAACGCTGCTGTGTGTCGTCTCCTCGCTGCAGCACACTCACGTCCCCCGACTGATCCCCCTCATCACCAGTAACTGCACATCCAAGTCTGTGGCAGTCAGGAGGTGAGAGTGGAGGAGGTGGAGCCTGTTGAGCTGGTCTCAGCAGACATGAGCCTTCATGAAATGTTTAAATCATAGCTGGCAATTTATACGTTCTCCACTCTCAATTATTTTCTTCTTCTTCTTCTTCTACTTCCAGGCGCTGCTATGACTTCCTGGACCTGCTGTTGCAGGAGTGGCAGACGCACTCTCTGGAGAGGTGGGGGAGGGATCGGCGGCGGCAGAGACACTGACACTGATGATTTTGTGATGAGGTTGATGTTCTGATCCGCTCCTTCACCTGCATGGCGGTTAACACGCAGTCTGCCTCTCCTCTGTGGCAGGCACACCGCCGTCCTGGTGGAGAGCATCAAGAAGGGAATCCGAGACGCCGACTCAGAAGCCCGAGTGGAGGCCCGCAAGTAAGACCTGCACACGTGCACATTGTCACAAAGAAAGGCGTCTTTTAAATGCTGAAGATACGTAAATCTAAAGGTCCTTCATGAGAGAGAGAGACAGACAGATAGCTGGATACTTTATTAATCTCCAAGAGACATTTGCATATAGTGCAGTATTTACTTGATTATGACTAAATCAAACTTTTCCATAGACTCCCTCTGGAATGTGAAAAGTCCATATTTTGTCTTACTCGCTCCACAAGACTCGACTCTTCCCTTTGTGATGTCACAGAGGGTGCCGATAGCTCTGACAGCACACCTATGTGTTGGTTCAATCACTGCTTCACTGTGATCAGTCAGTGATTTTTCTTTTCAAGATCAGGCGTGTGGTGGAATACCACAACTCACTGCTCTTCGTTCTCTTGTTCCCCCCCCCTCCTCCTCTTCCTTCTCCTCTTCCTCCTCTCTCAGAGCCTACTGGGGCCTGAGGAACCACTTCCCAGCCGAGGCCGACGCCCTCTACAACTCTCTGGAGTCATCGTACCAGCGGACGCTGCAGTCCTGCCTGAAGAGCTCCGGCAGCGTGGCCTCGCTGCCCCAGAGCGACCGCTCCTCGTCCTCCTCTCAGGAAAGTCTCAAGTAAGCCACATTTTTGCATCCGATGATCAAGTGATCGTTTCAGCGCCTTCGTTTTCTCAGCTTGGACAGTGATTTGATACAGGTTAACAGTATTAAACAAAGAATTTTTTGTTTAATACTGTAAAACCTAGTAATCCGGGGACACGGAAGGCATAACAACCGCACAGTTACATTGGAAATGCCCTCGTACTGAGCCGTACCGTAAAGCCAAGAAGCGCTAGGTGAACACGCCCGAGGAGCTAGCTATATCGGGAAGTAGAGATTTCATGAATGAAGTCAACGCAAATGAAGTGTTATTCATTTATTTTTAGTTTTGCCACTCCTGTGATTCCATAACACAGGGTCTGCAAAAAATAAAAAATTAATTGCTGGACACATTTTTACTGATCCACCTTTCCTCTTATTTTTCCATCAGTCGCCCTCTGACGTCTAAATGGTCGGCAGCTTCAGGGAGAGGTGAGACACACACACACACACACACACACACACACACACACGTGCGCAGGGAGGAAAAAAAAACAAAAAAAAACACATCCTTGGCCACTCACACACTGATGCTGGGACGAGCGTGGGCCCGTCGGGAAACATGTCCACCATCACCTCCATGCACATTTGCCTGCACCCGGTCCATCCCCCCCCACCCCCCACTCCCCCTCCTCCACCCTCCTCGTTGATTCCAAGTGGTTCCGGTGCTGTGTTGTGCTCTACCTGCATGTGTCGTGTTTGGTGACGTGTATATATTCCTCCTCCATCCATGCCCCTCCCACCTCCCTCCTCCCTCCCTCCCTGCCCCCACCCACCCACCGCTACCCCACCAGTCTCTACGGGTTCGAAGGGCGGAGTCTCCTCGGCTTCCCTGCAGCGTTCCCGTAGCGACGTGGACGTAAACGCAGCGGCGGTGGCCAAACACCGGCACGTGGGCCAGGCCAGGCCGGCGGGGCACCTCCCGCCCGGCTCCTACTCCTCTCTGGGTAAGAGCCCCCCTCCCACCTCCACCCAACTGTCCCGCCCACCAGTCAGTCGGCTGCAGAAACAACACTTCCAGGCAACATGAATTCAAAGACAAACCTAAATTGAAAAGCAATTGAAAAGAAGCAAAGCGCTCGAGAAGGTTGAAAATTGACAGGCCTTCATTATAGGATTACATATTACGCTGCTCCATATAAACTAGCAAGCAGTCACACGGTCAGAGAGTCGTTATGAACCTGTTTGGAGTAAACAATTATTAGTTAACTAATTATTAATTAATGACAATAAAAATAATAATAATTAATAATCATTGGCAAATTTCCCCAATGTGGTATTAATAAAGGCTTCTTCCTCTAGTACCATTGAGCGCCACGATAAATAATAATAATAAAGGCCTTTTCATTTTCAACCTTCTGAAGCTGACTGCGTTGTTTTCAATTGCTTTTCAATTTTTTTTGATCCCAACACCAAAGAGGTTTGACAGAACACGAATTCCGAGTTTGCATCTTTCAAAGTGTGGAGCTCCTCGCTGACACTCTCCAGACTGGGACTGGCCCCTCCTCCTCCGCTCTTCTCTCCTCTCCTCCTCTCCTCCTCCTCCTCCTCCACTGCTTCCTTCCTGCCTGCTTCACGTCTCCTGATGTTTCTCTGCATGTTGCTGTGGAGCAATGACCAGTCGTCCTCTTTGTGTCGTGTCGTCTCTCTGTTTTTTCTGAGCCACACGATTGCATCTGCTCTCTCTCTCTTCTCTCTCTCTCTCTCTCTCTCACTCTCTCTCTCTCTCTCTCTCTCTCTCCAATACAGATGTCATGTGACTAACGCACCCCGTGTTCCTCTCTTGTCTTCTCTTCTCTCTCCTCTTCTTCTTACATCTGTATCCCCCTGTCATTCCCCCCTGTCTGTTTTCCTGGGACCCCCCCCCCCCTCCCCGGTGTGTCTCTTTGCTCTCCTCCTCTCTTTGCCTCTAAAGATGATGCCTCTGATAAAACGGATGGTAAGATCATCTCACTCTCCCTCCAAAAGCTGCAGCTCACTTGCGCTTCTCTTTATTTTTCCCCCTCATTCTTCTTGTTCTTCTTCACCCTTCACTTTATTCCAGTCCAGTCCACCACATTATGTCCCCTCATGTAAGCCTAGGCAGTGTGTGGCCACAGCGCCCCCTGCTGTCAGCCTTATTTTCACCTCCCCTTCATTTGTACGATCAGCCGTCATTGCTTTAATTGCACACCTGGGTTTATTTTTATTTATTTATTTATTTTTGCCTCGCAGCACTTTTGATTTTTTAATCGACGTGTAAATGGTTTAACCACCCGCAGCCACTTGATGAAACTGTCAGGCTTTTTCATTCGCAACTTAACCATGAGCTTGAACGTGCTCCTGACAAAACTGCTCCTTCTTTCGTTTGTCCGTAGGGACAAGATCAGACAATGGTAAGGTTGTGGCTCTCAGGTGGATGTGTTTGTGTGTTTGTGGCCTTTTGCAGGGATGTCGTAAATGCATTCCGCACAACTGGAACTGTCCCCAGTTCTGTTTTGCTCGTAGAGACGCCGCCTAGATTTAGTGCCAGAGGGGAAACTTTTCAAACCTTACGGGGGAAGAACCTTGAATTTTGCTGATTTCAGGCATGAACAGCAGATTGGAGTGACACCGATTTTCGTGTCTGTAAAGTGCTGTAAATCCTGTAGTTTTATATTCATGTAAAGTCATTCATGAATAAATATTGACTAGGGCTGTGCGATTAATCAATTTTAAATCGAAATTGGATTTATTAGTTAAGGCGATTTTTAAAAATGCTTCCGGGGTCGTGCGCCTCTGAAAAAAATTTGAAAGTTTTGCACTTTATTCCTTTATGGTTGTTCAAGATGATAGAAAAAAACTTTTATTTTGAAAGGGATGTTTGGTGAAAGACAGTTAAGGTTGTCACTTTATCCACAGGGGGATTCATATGTGTTTGGTTATTAAGTTTTCACTTAATTCCCAAATAAGGGAACTTCGTCTTCATTTTCAAGTGAAGTTTGGTGAAAGTGAGGTTCTCACTTCGTTAGTCCCAGGGGATTCATCTTTGTTGGTCAAGAAGACTGTAAATGTTGTCTCTTTACTAAACACAAAGAATTTACAGTATCTTTCAGTTGAACTTCATTCCAAATGGGAACATTTTTTGGCTGTTTTTCTTTAAAAAATAAAGATAAAATATTTGAAATAATTTATTCCATTGTCTTTTCAGAGTTTTACCAAAAAATCTCAATCGAAAATTGAATTTTCAGAGAAAAAATTTGCAATTTTAATTTGTGTCTAAATTCGCTCAGCCCTAATTCACATAAAGAGCTCATTGATTGTGACGAATCTTTAACTGCTGCTGGTTCCAACTCCTCTGACTCTCTGAATTTACCCCCGGCTGTTGCTCTCAGTGTGCTCCGGTGGCTGTAGTTCAGGCTCTTATAGCGTGTAGCGCTCGCATAGCTAGCCCGCGAGCTAGCCCGCTAGCTTCTCTGCTTCGTTTAGCCGCAAAATAGTTTTGTCCGTCTGTGATTTTGTTTTTTGTCTCTTTTTTTCCCCCCCTCCACCTCATCGTGTTGACTGCCGCGTCATTTTCTCTCCCTGTCAATCAGGCCGCGTACGCACCAAGCAGCCGCTGTCCGCCGCCAGCAGCATGTCCAGCCAGGTGGACTCGCGAGGACGCAGCCGCACCAAGATGGTCTCCCAGTCGCAACGTAAGCGCCGCCCTTTTCCCCTCGCCACAAAAACACACACACACACACACACACACCCGACTCTGATCCCTGAACTGTGAGTGTGACATTCACTCAAGTAAATGGACAACATGAGAGTTGTGTTGTTTTTTTGTCGAGCCGGCTGGAGTGTGTAGCGTCTCGGGATGTTATTGTGGAGTTTTGATCTGCTGTGGCCACGCCACGCTGACATAAAGCTCCATGTGAATTTCTCTGTGCCTTCAGGTTCTGACGAATCCGATTGCACACCAGGTATTCTGTGTTTGTGTCGGACTGTGTGTGTGTGTGTGTGTGTGTGTGCGCGCGTGTGTGTGTGTGTCAGACTATCTGTGTGTGTGCAACAGTGGGATCGGTGGCCCACCTGCTATGGCTGTCATCCTGATCACGGTGTTATGAGTGGAAGGGTGCGTGTGTGTGTGCGCGTGTGTGTGGGTGTGTGTTTCTTTGCATGCCCTGTCTCATCACTGACTGACGTGGTGGTGTGGTGGCCGCTGCAGTGCTGCTTTGGCTCACGTCTCGGCTTCAGTGTGGGTCAAACAACACTGCAAACAGGCTCGCTTCCTGCACCAGTTGGACCGAAATCCAGATGTGGAAAAGGAAAAGGACAGTGGTTGTTGGATCGCGGCCCTGCTCAGTAATCGGATCAGGATTAAAAAAAAACCAAAAAAAACAGGAAGATGGAATAACGGAAAAGGAGAAAATGGCATCAGCACAGCTGCTGAAAAAGAGTGTGTGTGTGTGTGTGTGTGTGTGTGTGTGTGTGTGTGTGTGTGTGTGTGTGTGTGTGTGTGTGTGTGTGTGTGTGTGTGTGTGTGTGTGTGTGTGTGTGTGTGACGGCGTGGGTGGCCCTTTTGAAGCATCCTTACTTTGAAGGTGTCTTTTCTTTTCCTCATGGTGAACCAGGCCTTCGTCATGCGTCCGTGCGCCAGCTTCTCCCAACATGCACTGCTTCTCCCAGCCAGGCTGCCATCCGCCGCCGCTGGTGTCGTCCGCCTGTGTGCGTGTTGTGTAACCAGCACCTCATTGATAGTCCTTGTGCCCTTTCTTTTGTAAATGGAGTGGATTGATTCCAGCCGCTTCATCCTCAGTCTGGACCATCATCAGCCAGGCAGTGCTGCCGTCATGCTCCTCGTCCGACCCCCCCGACCCCCCCCCCCCATCACCCCATATACCGCCTTCTTTTATAGCCATATTTCTTTCTTTCGTTCTTTCATTTTTGCTCATTTTTTGCGCTGACTCCCATAATTTCATCTGGTTTAATCTGCTGTTCCTTCCCCCTTCCCGGCCTCTGCTTTCTTTTTTTCCCTCCCAACCAATGGGCTTATTGGCTCAGGATCTCAGTCCGCTACCCCAGTTGGTGGTAAGATCACAACTACTACTTACTTTCAAGTTGTTGTTTTTTTTTCTCCTCAGTTGCCCTGAACCCCACCTTTTTTTCCCCCCGCATACGCACCCAGAATATTCACTCTGCGTAACACTGGCTGAGGCATGCTGGGACTTGTAGTCACAACCCCCCTTTGAAGTGGAGCACAGTGTTTTGGGGGGGAATTATTGGTGTTTCTCTGCAGGTTCAGTCAGACCTTTAGACTAAGCAGACACCAGGGAATCACTATTTAATGACTTAGATTTATTTCTATGATTTGTAGGTTTTTAGAAATTCACTTGTCGTGCACTGAGGTTGTGAGTCTGTCTGTGCGTGTGTGTGTGTGTGTGTGTGTGTGTGTGTGTGTGACTTTGGTTTTGTGTGCACATTTAGATCCGTCGAAATCTGTTCACTAATTGGTGATCCACTGGAAGCAAGATTCTCGTTGCGTTGCTCTCATATTGTAGAGTTAGATACACGGTTGGCCTTGCAGTTGGACATACATGTTTTTCATTATTAAACAGAACCAATATGATTTACGAAATAAAACACATTAAAGGACAAATGAAATGTGAAATGTTTTTTACAAAAATGTTCTAGTTGCATCCAGTTTTCCCAGTGGAGAACTGAAGCTTGTTTGGATCACGTCGCAGCTATTTTGTATCATATGTCGGAAAGTCTCAGTATTGCTGCATTTAGACCTTGACTCATTATTGCGGACCCTGAGCTTAGATGCCGGCTGATCTTTTATTTTGGGACCCCCTCAGCTCTCTAAACTCTGCTCACTCTCTTTTGTTTGGCTCCTCCCTCTCCACTCCCTGGCAGCGGGCAGTCGGAGCGGCTCTCCGGGTCGGGTGCTGACCACCACGGCCCTGAGCACCATGAGCTCGGGGCCCCACAGGGTCCTGGCCGGGGCCGGCGGGGACGGGCACAGGCGCAGCCGCATCCCGCGCAGCCAGGGCTGCTCCCGAGACTCCTCCCCCACCCGCCTGTCTGTGGGTGAGTAGCGAGCGGGGGACAAGACCGGCACGGCTCGGATCTTTCCACAATGTTTCCAGCTGATCCGATCCGAGCTCTTAGGACCTAATGTACAATTAACACAAAAACTAAGAAATAATCTTGCAAACACAAAATTCCTTACATTTTGTGATATGTTTATATTCTGGTTTCACTCCAGCACCACACACACACACACACACACACACACACACACACACACACACACACACAGGTGTCATAACCCTCCTTTTTTTTGTTTTTTTTTGTTTTTTTTTTGTTTTTTCAAATCTTCACTCCACTTACGGTTCTTCCACCTCTTTCCTCTCTTTTCACGCCTTCTCGCTTCAACCTACAAGCTCCTTCCAGCATTAGCTCCATCTACAACGGAGCGAGCAGAGGAGGTAAGACTGAAAATGATTCAACAAACAAGTAAAACCAATTAAACCCTGATCAGCACCCATCCTCGCCTCCTAACTCAAAGTGATCCCACTCTGAATCACCCCTCCTTCTCAATCCATCCATCACCGAGAAACTCCCCCTCCCCTCCCCCCATCATCCAGCTGTTGCTCCTCCCTGCCTGAACCCTCACAGATCGACCCGCCTCTGTAACCCCCCCCCCCCCAGTACGACTGCGTTGCTATGGTGATGGGTGCCCCCCGGAAACTCTCTAACCTTCCGTCCAAGCGTCTTTCTGCCTGCTGCATCGTAGTAGCTTCCCCTCTCGGGCTATGATGAATTAACCCTGAACCCGGCTGGCTGAGCAGAGGCAGCAAGAGGAGAAACGCCGAGGCTGTTCTTGATGCCGCTGAATCCAAACAACCCCCCCCCCCCCCCCCCAGCATCCCACCCCTAAAAACAAGCCTCCACTCCTCTGGCTTGGGACGCTGCTTTGATCCTCTTAATTCTCTTCTCCAAGCGCTTCCTCTCGTGTCTGTCGTCTTGTGTTTGCGTGCGAGGCGCGCGGCGGTTGATGGTGTCGGGGTGCCCCGTGTTTTCGTCCAGAACCATCTCACCAAGAGCCGCAAACAAATCAATCAAAATTCAATTAATTCAACCAAGTGTGGAGGTGAAGAACAGTTACAGTCACCCAGATGGTCTAAAGGAACTCAAAGGAACTCATTATTATATAATTATTACCTTCATCTTAAATCACTTTGTGCCTCACCTATATTTATAGAGTGCGCACTGTGTTTGTGCGCCATCTGTTATTCCAGTTCCTCCATGCTTGAAATGACTGATCTTCACATAAAGGTCCCGGATTGTACAAAAATTGCCTTTTGCCGGTGTTTAATAGCAATAACCTGGCTCTGTTTTCATCAGAGTAGTCATGTGACGCTGCTCCACAGCAGTCCAGGATGAAACACTGAGCTATGGAAAGGTGTTCATGCGGGACCTTTTGACTTTTTCTAAGATTCTAATCTTGAACTCTTCCGAGGTGAATCGTTTTTAATAGGGAGTCGATGATTCTTGCAGTTTCGATGGGGCCAATGTTGAGATGGTTCTGACGAACGGTGGCCTTGTCTGCATATCAGAAGTGATTGTTGAGAAGGTCTGACCTGTGTTAAGATGTTCCCTCAGGGCCAGTCGTTGTCTGCTCTCACTCTCTCCACACTTGTGCGTTTTGTCTCCTCCCTCGTGTCTTATTTTTTTTATGTCTTTTTCTCCTCTCGTCTTTTGTCCCCACTCTGTCGTTGTTTTTGTCTGTTTTTGCTGTCCTCCTTGTCTTCCTCTCTTTGCTCCTTTGTGTCCTCTTCTCACTGACTCACTGTACTTCCCTTCTCTTCATGGCTCTCCTTCCGCCTTGCCACCTCTCGCCCTCCGCCGCGGCACGGTGTCGTAACCTGGGTTCCGTCCGTTAGCTCGGGGCAGTCGCATCCCTCGGCCCAGTATGAGTCAGGGCTGCAGCAGGGAGGCCAGCAGGGAGAGCAGCCGGGACACCAGCCCAGTCCGCTCCTTCACGCCCCTCGGTGAGTAGCAGCAGCAGGAGGGACTGCAAATGAAAAAGAAAAAAAAAGAAAAACCGGAGCAAAATAATTCTTTTTTTTTCTTTCTTTTTTTTTGGCGCCAACTCGACTCGGCTTTTAGTTTGATCCCCGCAGTGTATCTGAAAATCTGATTGCATGTGGGGATTTTATTTTATTTATTTTTCCTTACCTTTCAATCACTTTCACTCACACCTCTCAGTAGTTCACAGGCTTCCTGGCTCGCGTCTGTGTGTGTTTTCTGTATTTGCGTGTCAAACTTGTACACGTGTCTTCTTCAATCTTTGATTTCAGCCACGCGGAGCTACTCTCGCTCTACCGGAGCTCTCCACACCCCCGACACTTTTGGGGCAGCAGGTGAAGGCTGAGTACACCTACTCCGTCCCCCCCCCGCCCCCACCGACACCTCACCACTCACTCAGTCGGCCTTGGAAAACCTTTACGTTGCCTTTCGTATTTGTTTGTTTCTTTCAGTTTTCCTTTTCAGCACCACGCTTCATTTTATTTTATTTTTCCAATCCATTTTTGAGTTACTTTTTCTCCTCCTCAGGACGTCCAGCCAACCTCGCCGTGGAATCGCATGCTTCCGCCCGTTCAGTTGCCAGTCGTCGTTCACCATCCTTTACGTTGACCTTTTGACCTTCTCCCCCCCCCCCAATCCCCCTGTTTTCTCATCGCCGGTCATCCTCTGCAAGAGCATCAACGCCTTCTCCCATCTTCTTTTTTTTTTTTGTTTTAATATTTCCATCCATCCCTGTTTTTCTCTTTTGTCAGTGGCGCCTGCAACATCACTTAACCTGCCATTGCATCGCCTCACAGGTTCTACTCTTGAGAGACATAGCTTGTGTGTGTGTGTGAGTGTGTGAGTGTGCCTGCTAGTTGATAGATAGCGAGCAGCGCAGCAGCGGACACGTGGGAGACAAACCTTCTCCCAGCGGTGAGATCTGGCCTCTGAAGTCTCCGCCTCTCGTCTCTGTGCAGGATCAGGCTTTGGCATCAGTCAGTCCAGCCGCCTCTCGTCATCCGTCAGCGCCATGAGGGTCCTCAACACGGGCTCCGACGTGGAGGAGGCGCTGGCCGACGCGCTGGTACGACCGCTTCACAAGAGCGCCGAAACTCTCAGCCACAATCCAAACTGCCCAGTGTGTGTGTGTGTGTTTATATTGCGCGAGCGTTTGTTCACTAATCCCTGCTTCTGCCTCTGTTTAATGCAATCAGCTGTTGGGAGACATGCGTTCCAAGGTCAGCGTCCTCTCCTGCTTCTCACCCGTGTGTTGTGTTGTGTTGTGTTGTTGTTGTTGTCGTCGTCCACCTGCTTGTTGCGTCCTGTGCATGTTATCCACCTCCGCCTGGTGTTTTGGCCGTCGTCACATTGTGTCCTTTCTCCCTTTGCTCCACCACCGCAGAAGAAGCCGGCGCGACGGCGGTACGAAAACTACAGCATGTACTCGGACGACGACGCCAACAGCGACGCGTCCAGCGCCTGCTCGGAGCGCTCGTACAGCTCCAGGAACGGAGGAGCCATCCCCACCTACATGAGACAGACGGAGGACGTGGCCGAGGTCGGTGGCAAATGCAGGACTCTGAAGTCACGTCGCACAATATAGCGCTTTCAAGGTTCAGCGTGTAATATTTGGAGATTTTTAAGAAGAAACAGTGACGTCTTTGTGGTTCCATCTTGGACTGCAGAACTCTCTCACTTAAGTTCCCGTAGGGACTCCGTACTTTCCCTCTCCCGATTTTGCCAGTGAACTACAGTGGCCTGTGAGAGCATGCGTGGATACCTTGTCCCCCTTCTTCTTTGTTGGTTTATTTGAAGACTTGAGTGCGAGATGGACGACAATTACGTTTGTAAAAATATTCCATTTACTCCTCCGTCCAAATATAACGCCCCGTTTTCACTAGAAGTGAACTCGTCACGTGACCACATACATACGTCTGCGATATACCTCTATATCGATACTGTATGTCTGAAGAACCAATGTTATTATCTGTCATCATCAGGAGACAGTTTGTTCTATTTTTCTCTTTGATTACTAGTAAAAGATATTCCCTCAGTGAACGGGTCACGTGACCTCATACGTCACGTCCGCTGACTAAAAAATGCGTCTTTCCATGACACTTTTGCGATATACCTCCACATGGATACGTCTGAAAAAGCACCTCATGAGAGCGTCGAAACTTTTTAGCCATATTTGAGAGGTTTTTTCCATTAGCAGTTTTTATTGCCCTATTTAGGTTTTTGCGCAATTCTCGGCCTCACGGAAACGCAGCTAGAGGTGTCGTTGTTGCCGTTTTGAATATTAAATCGGCCCCTCTGTGCGTTCGTTGCCTCCTCCAGGTGCTCAACCGCTGCGCAAGTGCCAACTGGTCCGAGAGGAAGGAGGGGCTGCTGGGCCTGCAGGCGCTGCTCAAGAACCAGCGCACCCTCAGGTCGGCCACGTGAAAACACAAAGCGCTCTTTCAAAAGAAGCAAATCTCTCGCCGATGTTCACCGACGGTGTTGTTGTCCTTCCGCAGCCGGGTGGAGTTGAAGAGGCTGTGCGAGATCTTCACCAGGATGTTCGCCGACCCGCACAGCAAGGTATGTGTGTGTGTGTGTGTGTGTGTGCGTGTGGGTGTGTATGTGTGTGCATGCAGCCTGAGTGGCCACGGAGGCGGACACACACACACACCCACCCATCCAGTCTCAGCATCATCTCATACAGGTTCATTCACTCATCATCATTCACCGACTTTGATTTGATTTGATTTTTTTTGACCCCTGTCAGTCGTCACTGTACCGGATTCTGCCAAAACAAAAGTCCAGGATCTTTGTCTCAACGAAACGCACACACGTATACACATCACTCGCGCACACACACACACATATTAGATGAACTTTATTCCAGACTCGGGTCCACATTAAAAAAAAATGAAAAATAAGTACAAAAAAAAAACAAAACACAGACACACATAACACAACACAAGTTTAAAACGCATACACACATCTATTTCAATGCTTCCAGAGCTGTGACAAATATTGTGTGTCACTTTGAGCAGGCACCGTTAGGGCCATAATGACTCCATTCTTTGACTGGCTAAGAGTTGACGTATGAAACTGTACAGAAACTTTCTAAGAACAGCGTGAACAGTGGGAACATTACTGTTTACAAACGTATCAGCCAGGTAACCAGTACTTCATTATATGCCTCCTGCCACTATACCAGCACCGCAGGTGTTCTGTATACAATGAATTCCAGTAGGACCTCAACAAAGCCATCTTGACATCATCAGTACACTTATTAAATATAAAATATCAATATTAATTACTAATATTGAAAGTGACAATCCTGCAAATGTTCTTTTTGCTAATGTTTAAATAAAATATAAAAAAAATACATATGCAACACACACACAAACACACACACACACACACACACACTCTCACGGACACAAGGCATGCAGAGTGTGCGACTCTAACGGCATGTGTCACTGCCGCGTGTGCGTGTGACCTCACACCAGCCGCTGCCCCTCCTGGTTGGCTCTCTCACCGTTTGACAGCCCTCTGCTGGCTGCTGCGTTCACTGCATCCCACCGCCACCTGCTTTTTTTTTTTTTTTCACTCTCCTCTCACTGCGGCTGCGATCCGCAGCAACAACACTGACTGCACGCGTGCGCGCTCACACACACACACTCACACACACACACACACACACACACACAGGCACGCACAGATGGAAGCGTGCACACCAGCGTGCAGGGCTGCCGGCTCTCCTCTCTTGACTAACCAGCGGCGGTTCCGCCTCCTTCTTCTCTAATATGCGCCACTCACTCGTCTCTGGCCGCTTCTCGAGGCGTGCGCGTCCTCGTCTCACACACACGTCGGCACCTCCTCTTCCTCCTCCTCCTGCTCCTCTACCGCTCTTTCAAACCCTTGACGTTTGACGATTTGATGACTTGCAGCGAGACTCCGGCAGGGTGTACGGCACGGCAGAATCCGGTATAAGCTCAGCCTCCTTCAAGGTACCGCATCTCACCCCGGATCCTCGTCCTCATCCTCCTCTTCATCACACAGCACTCCCACTTTTCCTCCTCCACGTTTTTACTTTCTCATTCTCAGCTCTTAAGTCTATATCTTTATTTTTATTTATTTATTTTTTTACAAATCTTGACACAACATTTTTTATTGCTCCTCTCTGTTTGCCTCAAATGTTGACTCTCGGTGCAGTTTGTCAGTAAATGCTGTGAGTGAACTGGTGCGCCCCTCTACGTCCAGGTATGTCCCCCCCACCCCCACCGCTCAGGATGCTAACAGATGTGTGTGTCTCTCTCTCTCTCTCTCTCTCTCTCTCCCACCCTCTCTCTCTCTCTCCCTGCCTCCCTCCCTCATGCCACCTCTCACTGGAACTCTCTCTAGAGAGTAAGTTTGGCCGGTCGCTCTCCCTGTGTGTGTTTGGGTCTGTGCTGTTGTCAATGATCTCGTGGAGTTTTGGGGCAAATCACTCACAAAACTAACTCCCCAAGACCGTGTTGCCTGTGATTACGTTGCAGAGGATGCATGACGATGCGGACACTCAACTTGACTTTGAATTGTGACTTACAATTGTCTCTTTTCAGTCAGTTCCCATATTATGCTTTTTTTCCCCAATTGTGATCTGGTTGCACAATTTTTTCTTTTACTGACACTGAAATACTGTCCATCCTACTTCATTTTGCTAGCTTGACCCTTTTGTGATGTCACAAAGGGTTGTGATACTTCCATGCGACGACACTTGAATGAAATTTGTTCCTCTGAGGCCGCCACGTTTTTTTGTCCTCGTCCAAACATATGCATGAAAAAGTTGTTACCTCAACAAGGGTATAATATGGGATAATATTAGTAATAATAATAATAATAATAAAATATTATTATTATTATTATATTAATAACTTATATTATTATAATAATGATATTATTATAATTGTTATTATTATTATAAATAATAACAATAATAATAATAATAATAATAATAATAATAATAATAGTGTTTTGATTGCTGATCGGGATTAAAAGTGTGCTTCTGCAGTTGTGCCTGGATAACCACTAACTTTATATGTATGTACGTAGCCAAATGCTGCTGTGCATGCATGTGTTCTTCTAAAAGGGAGTTGCTTATCTTCCTCTTGAGTTCATCTTTTTGTTCATGTGTGTGTGTGTGTGTGTGTGTGTGCACAGGTGTTCAGCATGTTCCTGGAGACGTTGGTCGACTTCATCCTGGTCCATAAGGAGGACCTGCAGGACTGGCTCTTCGTGCTGCTGACTCAGCTGCTGAAGAAGATGGGTGCCGACCTGCTGGGCTCGGTGCAGGCCAAAGTTCAGAAAGCGCTGGACGTCACACGGTTGGTGGCACCGCGACACTCGGATCTTCCCCTGTCTGGGTTCTCTTTTCGTCTGTGCGCGCAAGGGGGGGAAATTTAATGGCGGCTCTTTGACGTTGCTCCTGGCAGAGAGTCTTTCCCCAACGACCTCCAGTTCACCATCCTCATGAGGTTCACCGTGGACCAGACGCAGACGCCCAACCTGAAGGTGAGAGCATGTTTATGGTGTGCACTTGTTTTCTGTAACCCATTAAGGCCTCTAGGGGGCGAGGGAGGGTGGGGGCCGCTGACCAGCAGCAAAAGGGAGCCGAGTGTCTGCAGGTCTGCACTGATTGTAGTCCAATCTGAGGGACTTGAGTCACCACGATGCATGAAGCCGCATGGCGTCGTCTCTTCAAGCTTCACGAGACCCCAAACCCTGGCCTGTGATTGGACAGCGGTTCCATGCAGCCACTCCCCCTGGCTTTCTGACCCCTCCTGTGAGCCCCTCCCTCTCCACCAGCTCGTACCCTCACGCCAACCCTGCCCTCGCCTGTCAACACATTGAAAGCTGTCAGTTGTCGTAGCATGATTTCACCAGTTTCAGGAGGCAAATCTCAGAAATAGTTTTACACAACTGAAGTAAGGATGAGTTCACCACTGACGTCTTCTTACATGGCTGTTTTTTTTTGGCAGAAACTATTGAGTAAGTTCATATTTACACTACCAGTCAGAGGTTTGGACTCACCCTATGAATTGAATATACTACTGACATTGCAGTTTCTCAGTGAAGGCATCAAAACTAAGTATGAACACACGTGGAATTATGGAGGAAACTATAGGTGTCAAACAACTCGTTTTATATTGAAATTCTTCAAAATAGCCACCTTTCATAAAAAGCATATTTAGAGTTATTTGACGTGTTTTTTTTGTTGTTTTTTTTGCTTTATAATTACATATATCTGCTCATATATTTGTCTTCAGAATCTATCTACAGTGTAGAAAGTTGTAAAGATGAAAAAAAATTCCATGAGAAGTTGTGTCCAAACTTTTGACTGGTCGCGTATGACAACTCAGCAGCCAATAAGAACACAGCAGATCTTTTTGAAACAGAAAACTTTTTTTTTTAGAAAGAAGATGAAAATTAACTTCGACTACGAGTGCAGGGGTCATCCATCCAAACAGTCGCATGAAGCCCTTCACCAGAGACTCCTCACTACTTCCTCCCTGCCTCCTTCCTCCTCCTCCTCCACCACCCCCACCCCCCACCCCTCCACCTCTGTCTCCCACCGTTGATTGACGCGGTGCCTTTCCTCTCTCTCTCTGAAGCCTGTTCGGAGCTCGTGTTGCGGGCGAGGGCGATGCAGGGGAGGGTCCGGGGTAAAATTGTTCCCCCCCAGAGTGCGGCGCCACGCCTGCTCTCTAGACGAGCAGGCCGCAGCCTGGAGCCAGTCCTCCCAGGTCAGTGCGCTCCGGGGGGAGCAATTGTGTGATGCGCGCGATGCTGCTGCTACTGCTGCTGCTGTGTGAGCGAGGAGGAGGAGGAGGAGGTGGTGGTGGGGGAGGTTCTGCTTGTGGAGCCAGCGGAGCCAGCGGAGCGATTCGAGAGGCCATTCAGTGGTGGTTGTTGCGTTTCCAGAGCCTGCAGTCAGCGTTTGCATTTCTCAAGTCACGTTTTCATTTTGAACATTATTTTTCGGACGCATGGTTGCCAAGGCATCTTCACTGACTCATCCTTTTGGTTTCCAGACCTGCAGAAGACGCAACAGTCTGCTGCAGCCGCTGACGATGTTCTCTCATGTCTTTTCTCTTTTGTTGTTTCGCCACGTGTGCGTTCCTGCAGGTGAATAGTGGCCATGCCGTCGTAGAATCGTCTCGCACATGATTCTATAACTGTCTTGTTGTGTTTTGTTTGTTCTCCTTCTTCTCCAGGTGAAGGTGGCCATCCTTAAATACATTGAGACGCTGACGTTGCAGATGGAAGCCCCGGACTTTGTGAACTCCAGTGAGACCAGGCTGGCCGTGTCCCGCATCATCACCTGGACCACCGAACCCAAGAGCTCCGACGTCAGAAAGGTGATGACCTGGAACGCTGCCGCTGCATCGCTCTGAACAAGCAGGAGGCTTCATCCTGGTCGTAGATGGATGATCCACAGAAATGCTGCAGGTTCTTCCCGATGTCTCCCTGACTGACTGGGGGCCCTGACTGTCCTCTGTGTTTTGCAGGCTGCCCAGTCGGTGCTGATCTCTCTGTTCCAGCTCAACACCCCCGAGTTCAGCATGCTACTGGCCGCTCTTCCCAAAACCTTCCAGGACGGAGCCACCAAGCTGCTTCAGAACCACCTGAAGAACACCGGCAACGTAGCACAGGTGAGACTCACGACTCGCAACCTTTTTTTCTTCTCTTTTTTCCTGCACTTTCACACCACAGAAACCTTTTTCATTCGGCTTCCTCAGGCTCCGATGGGCAGCCCTCTCACTCGCCACACCCCCCGATCTCCAGCCAGCTGGTCCAGCCCGGTCACCTCTCCCACCAACACCTCCCACAACACCCCCTCACCAAGGTAACACACACACACACACACACACACACACACACACACACACACACACACACACACAAAGCTCCTTTGATAAACCTCAGTCCTCTGGGGAATTTTGCTGTAACCATAAAACCTGAAATATATTTGCTTTTTTGGGGGGAATTTGTAATGGTTTTTGTTTTATGGTTTTTACCCCTTTATAAAAAAAAGGGGGGAAGAGGGATCTGAGCACGGATAATTCTGTTGTACTTTCTAAGCAGTTTTATGTAGATTAAAACTTAAAAAAAATATATTTTTTTATGATTGACTGAACAGCACCAGGTGGAATAACATCCCTGCTACTCGCACAGTGCACATATCCAGCATACAGGACTATAAAAGTCTAGTGCCTGGACAGGTGTGCATCCTAAATGTACCAAAAAAAACAACTGACTTCTGCTCTGCTCTGCTCTCTCTCTCTCTCTCTCTCCCTCTCTCTCTCTCTCTCTCTCTCTCTCGCTCTCTCTCTCGTCCCCGTGCAGTGCATTCGACTACGACACGGAGAACATGAACTCGGAGGACATCTACAGCTCGCTGAAAGGCGTCACCGAGGCCATTCAGAACTTCAGCGTGCGCAGCCAGGAGGACATGAACGACCCGGTCCAACGGCGCGAGGGAGAGGAGGTCAGTGGAGCGAAGCGTCTCTGTCTGTCCGGGACGGAGTCAGGCAGCGTCCCGTCAGGAACCACCTGCCTCGAAAAAATGGCTGGCCACCACGGAATTTTTTTTTCTTCCCTCCCATGAATTTAGCCTGAGCTCAGATTTGCACCGTGTGACCAAGCTGGGCAAAGACAGTTATTTTTAGAGCAATGAAAGAGTGGAAATGACTCCCAAATGATGTCACTCAACAGAAGAACATGACTGATTTTAAAATGAAATTAAAAGACGACTACTTGACAAGAACTTTGATTTATTAACAGCTCATGGAGTGATTCAGATTATGGGCAGAAAGAAATGGAGGAGCATCTGTGTATTGTTTGTGTTGTTTACCTGTACTGGCGTGAATGGATGTAGTCAGGGTGTGTTGTCATGCGATGTGTGTTGTACTATGATGGCAATTTGTGATGTTTGTATAACCAAACATAAACATAAACCATGTGACCGAGTTTCCTTTTCAAAGGAAGCCCCACACAGTCTGGAGGCAGCAGCATGTTTTGATGTCGCTTTCACGCCGACACTCATAAGAGACACACAACCACACGCGCCTTACACATTCTGCACATGACCCTGACACACGATCTGTTAGACCCGCTCCCCTGCGGCGTACCAACTCTCACACACACACACACTCGATATGTTAATGGGACGGACAACTGTGAACGTGTTTACTGTTCCGTCGATCCGACCGGGAGCTTCTCTCTCCTTTTCAAGTCTGTAAATCGCGCATCACGCATATCAGTCATATCAGTCTCTGCTCAGATCCGGTTCAGCGCGGCCGGCCCACTTATTTTTAAGGGCTCGGCGTGCTTTAGTGCAGAGCTTCTGACCCGCCGACACCCCACCCCCACCCCCACCCCCGACATGCATCTGAAATCCAACCGTTATTCATTATTCATTTGTATTTAATTATCATTTATCATAAGGAGGCTACAAAGCATCAGTTTTAGCAGGAAACGGAAAGTTCAACTTGGAAAAATAAAAACCAAGCGATGGCTCCTTCCAATGAACGTGGCCTGAAACTCTGCTTTCTTCCTCCCCTCCAGGGCGACGGCGGGATGGATGGCCGAGCGTCGGACATCATGGACGGAGGTCGCATGGCTCTGGACAACAAGACGTCCCTCCTGAACACCACCCTGCTCTCCTCCAGCCCCCGGGGAGCCCGCGAGCACTTCTTAGACTCTCCCTACAAACACCGCAGCAAAGACACCAGCATGGACGATTCGGATCAGCTCAGTGACGGTACGCGGCCCCAAGGACCCGGGACACACGCTCATCATCATCCTCATTGTCATCACCACAACGTGACAACACATCTGTGTTTTGGCTTTGTGCTCTTACAGACCGAAGTCTGGACCAGTCGGAGCTGGTGGCCGAGCTGCTGAAGGAGCTGTCCAATCACAACGAGCGTGTGGAGGAGAGGAAGGCGGCGCTGTGCGAGCTGCTGAAGCTCATCCGAGACAACACGCTGCAAGTGTGGGACGAGCACTTCAAGACCATCCTGCTGCTGCTGCTGGAAACCATGGGAGACCGAGAGGTAAACACCTCCTTTTCCAAAACAAATGCTGAGATTTAACTCTTTTACTCCTCCTTTAAACTGCGCTTTATGATCCTTTTTTTTTTTTTTTTTGTAACTCTTCCAGCACGTCATCCGAACACTGGCCCTGCGAGTGCTGAGGGAGATCCTCAGCAAGCAGCCCTGGAGGTTCAAGAACTATGCAGAGCTCACCATCATGAAGGCACTGGAGGCTCAGAAGGACCCGCACAAGGAGGTGCCCCCTCAAACACACACACACACACACACACACACACACACACACACACACACACACACACACACACACGTGCTTTAATGGCAATTGAAAATGAACAAAAACAACAATCTATGTCTTTGAATCCCCATGGTATTTGGCTCTTTATTGAAATTACTGTTAAAACACTGAAAAAAAATGAAATACAGCTATTTTATTAATTACTTACTTTTGATACGATTTATTTAAGTTCGGCGGGCCGGATTAAAAAGCTTTATGGGCCATAGTTTGCCCGTGCCTGCTGTTGACCATGGATACAAACTGGATACCAGACTGGCAATATGGCAGTGCGCCGATTTTTCCCAGTTTTCCCCATAGACCCCAATACAAAAAATAACGGCCTTTAAAACGGCTGACAGGACGACTGTGACCTGAAACACGATTCATAGCAAATCTTTCTACTGTAGATTTTTCACCGATGGTCTTTTAGTCGTTTAAAAAAATGATGAAGGCCAGAAAATGAGCAGTAAAGAGTTTATTCCCAGCGTGACGTCACCACGTCGTGCGTGCTGCTGTGTCTCAGCTCGATCTGATTGGCTGCGTCCTCACGTGTCTGCAAGCGGCGTTCTCCAGAATGGTTCTGATTGGCCAAATAGAGCATGAGAGTTACAAAGGCACAGTGGGCCATCATCTTGGACCCTGGGGGCCTGCCATGCTTCAGACCCATCACTCTGCTCTGTTTTCCCGGGCGGCTCTGATGTCTTCTGCTCCCCGTCGTGCTCCTGCAGGTGGTGCGAGCGGCGGAGGAGGCGGCGGTGATGTTGGCCCAGTCCATCAGCCCGGACCAGTGCATCAAGGTGCTGTGTCCCATCATCCAGTCGGCCGACTACCCCATCAACCTGGCAGCCATCAAGATGCAGAGCAAAGTGGTGGAGAGGGTTCCCCGGGACGGCCTGATGAACCTGCTGCCTGAGATCGTGCCGGGGCTCATACAGGTGACGCACGCACGCACGCACGCACGCACGCACGCACGCACACACACACACACACACACACACACACACACACACTCCTCTCCTCTCAGACCTTCCTGCAGCTTTCTCACGCGTTTTGTCTGGTCCCTGCAGGGTTACGACAACTCTGAGAGCAGCGTGAGGAAAGCTTGTGTCTTCTGCCTGGTGGCCATTTACACGGTGATCGGAGAAGACCTGAAGCCACACCTCAACCAGCTGTCCAGCAGCAAGGTGAGCCCACAGAGTCCCAGGACAGCAGAGTGGGAGTCATCAGCAACTTTTCACGTTAAAGGTCCCAGATGTCTCCGGTCTTTGTTATCCTGGCCTCGGAGCAGCCTCACACAAATTAATTATTGATCCAACAAAATTCCGGGGAGATCTTCTTTAAGCAGCCTGTTTAGCCCTCTGTTTACAGCTTTCTACCAAAAACAAAAGGTTTTGAACTTCCCGCTAAAACTGATACTTACTGTTGTTGCTTTCACGCCATTAAAATGGGACAAAAACAAGGCGGCCAATTGGACAGCTAACAACAGAGACTTGATTAGTGGTGGTTGGTGCCCTTTGTGACATCACAGAGGGTTGATTTCCAGCGCCTGACAGGATAGAGTCACATATAGTTAGAAAATAAATCTTGCAAGACGAACAAGGACCCTAATTTTTACGTTTTAATTTGCAGAAATGAAAAAGGTGTATAAACTAATCAAGCCCTCAGTGACTGATGTCTCCTGTTGTTCTCTGTCTGCAGTTGAAGTTGTTGAACCTCTACATCAAGCGCGCCCAGTCCGGCTCCGGCGGCAGCGAGCCGCCGACCGAAGGCCTATAGGGGTGACGCAGCGCCCTCCTTTGGGACAACCCCGGAACTGCAACCCTGCCCACCAGACATAAACATCCGTTCATGAGCTCACATCCGCCTCAAGACCCTCAGAGTTAAATATACATGCATCACTAACACCAATCATGCTAGTACTCACTCACACACACGCACACAGGCATACACACACACACACACGCATATATGCATTTCCTGTCACCTTGCAAGACGGCAGCAGTGGGTCTGCAGAGGGGAGTGTTGGAGCGCCCCCCCCGCCCCCCCTCCCCGGTCCCCCACGCTGAGGACGACCCACAGACTCAACCAAAGCATTTCAAAATATGGATGACAATGCAAACAGCTATGGACTCGGTCCCTTTTTCACATAAAGTCCGTCCATTGCAAAAAAAAAAAGAAAGAAAGAAAGAAAGAGAGAAAATATCCAACATTATATTTCTCAAAATTTCACCCCGATTTCAGCAGAAAGTGACGCAACTGCATGGTTGTAATATTATGGAGGGACGTACGATGCAGCCTTTGTTTCTCTTGTTCAGCAGTGAGTGGATAGGAATGTAAATTTACATTGTGTCATAGTTTGAGTTTATTTTACCAAACCAGGTTTTACTGACTGGGGGTTTACTCTCGCTCTTTCTCTCTCTGTCTCTCAAACACACACACACACACACACTCACACGTGCATACAAACCCCCTGCCTCCCTCCGCTCTCCCCCCCCCTCCCTCTTTCAGAAAGGTGCTGATTAGCCTGAAACGGTACGACCGGGCAGCGACACGCCGAATGAACGCGCGGCACGCTGGGTCCCAGCGGCCCGGCGCTGAAAAATTCATTTACAGGCAGATTCCAAAGTGTAGGAGCCATTGTGGTGCGTGCGCGTGGCTGTGCATGAGACTGAAGTTTTAAGAATAAAATCACTTTTTACCGGGGTCTACAGTGACCGACAGGCAGAGCAGTGCAACTGAGGTTTTAAAATAAATGTGAACAGTGTTGGACGCCACCCCTCATGATGTCCTTGGTTCCTCGCAGCTCAGTCCAGGCGGGCCAGCAGAGAAACGGATGTGTGTCGCTTTATATGAAGTATGAAAGGACACGGCTATTATCACATAGTGGATATGTATCTAAATATGATATTAAAAAAAAGGAAACTCCAATAACAGTGTCCACTTAGACGAGTCTCCTCCTCTGTCCCCTCTGTGTTTTTATTTTCTCCCGCTCCCTCTGTTGCGCTTGCTGTAGCCTCGCTCTCTCTTTCTCACACTTCTGATTTTTTTTTTCTCTGCTGAGAAAATTTGTAGAAATGTTTTTATTTACAGCTCTGAACAAAAAAATATATACCGTCATCCTTTTTCTTCTCCTCCCTCTGCCCTCTCGTGTCTTTCGTTTCCTTCCTCTTCTTGTAACTTTCTAGTTTTCACACGCGTGTTTCTTTTTCCGTGCATTTACAAAAGCTGTGCTTACAATAAAAATCAAACTTGTACAGATCACGCGATGCCCTGTGCCTCTTGAATTCTGCAATGGCGGTGTGCAAATGGAGATCGGGTGAGCGCGCAAGGACTGTTCTGATCATTTTCATTTGTTTAATCAACTGACAGTCATTTACAAACTATCTTTAAAAAAAAAAAAATAAGGTTAAATTAAATGTAACAAATAGGCAGAGAGTGTAAGATTTAGTGGCATTTAATGGTAAGAAAACAGTGCAAAATGCATTTAACATGCATTTAACACTACTTCATTTCACATGTCTGGTGATGTATATAATCTGGGCTGTAGAAATGTGCAGGTGCACAGCTGTCTGGCCACAAGTGGGCCTTTGACTCTTTATGTAAATATAAACACTTATTAATTAAAAACGATAACAAAAGCTAAAAAAAAATAAAATAAAGTTTCACCCGTTTCCAACATTACTCACTTGACTCCCAAAGAACAGCAGCAATTTGTCATTGATTCTCTTCAATAATAAATTGGCAAAAAATATGCACCCTCACACACTCCCACCCGAGAGAGCCGCGTCCAGGGTCCATCCAGTGGGTGAATATTAACCAGATAAAATCTACAAGCGACATCTTTGGGGAGAGAAACCCGTGTCGACGCTGCCTTGGAAAAACGCGACATGCTCGTCTGTTTGGAGCCGCGCAGCAGCGCTTCGAGTCCCGGCTATTAGCAGCAGAGACGCCGCTCCCACCCGCTCATCATGTTAATCTGGCAGTCTCGCAACGACAACTTCCGAACACCCGTCCGGAGCCTCGACGGCAGCAGCGGCTGTACACGGTAGGAAAAGTCGCAGGGAATAATTATTACATAACGAGTTGTAACTAATCGGCGCAGCTTTTTTTTTTTTTTAATTAATTAATTTATTTGTTTGTTTTCCTATCGTCAACTTCTGGGCTAATATAGACAGCATTATATGTATTGAACATTGTTGCATTTAAAAAATAAAATAAAAATAAAAAACACATTTTAAAAAATCTGCCTCAGAGCCATGATCGATGCACGGCAGCAGCTCCGAGAAGCACAACAACACTCCGGACAACAATGACGGAAGCTCCGCAGTCTCTGATTGGCTGAGCCCTCTTGCGCTGGGCATAGGAGGCTGGCTGTGATTGGCGGGACGCCGTGCTATGCTAGCGTCCTCTCTCTCCGGGGCTGGCGGTGCTGCTGGTGGCTGGCTGCCGCGCTCGCTCGCAGGCTTCGCGTACCGACGGACTCACTGTACGCTACGCTACGGGGAAGCCATGTTGATGTCGGATGTGATATCAACCGCTGCACTTTAGATGCTGCGAGGGAGCCGAGGAATTTGTTTTTCGGTCGGTCGTTTGGCACCAAGCACTGCGATGAGAAGAAGAGAGCGCTCCGGGAGGGCACAGGGAGCGCCGGCGGAGGAAGCCTAGCTCACCACCGAGGAAGCTTAGCCCAGCAGCGGACTGCTTTAGACAGGCAGGCGGGTGAAGTTGACGCTAGTTAGCCGATAGCTCGGTAGCAACAGCTGTGCGGACGCTTCGCAGGGGATGCAGCGGACGGACTGAAGGAAAAAAAACAACAATTTTGCTGGTTGAATTTTTTTTTTTTATTATTCTTGTGCTAACATTTGGCTGGCCGACGGAGAGAGTAAGAAGATAAAGGAAACACGAACGGAACGAAAGGAAACGAACGTTGGACTCCCGCTAGCTCGCATCATTTGTTCCCCTGCGAACAGCTAACTCACTGGAAGCTCACGTTAACATGCTGGAACTCGCCTGGCGTCTGCAATCACGATTAACATCTGCGAGCTGACTAGGTTGAATTTATTGTCGCTTTTCACTCATCCTGCCGGCGGCGAACTGTGTGCTTTGTCAATTCTCCCCCCAAAACCCCGAGTGAAAATATGACGGTCCGTCATGCGTCTGCGGAAAGATACCAGTTCGCCTGCCTAGCTTGCCAGGGGAGCGGCTAGCAAGCTAGCAGCAGAACTCCCTCCCTCCCTCTTCCTTCCTCCCCCTCCTTCTCCTCCCTGCGGTGTCGCTCCGGAGCTGCACAGCCCACTTCCTGGCTAGTGGACCTCGTACCTGAAGGCAAACTGGCGGCCCTCCAAGTAGAAGCCGAGGACAAGGAGCTCGGCCCGATGGCCTGGGTGCTGAAGATGGACGACGCCACCATCGAGTCGGGGCTGGTGCACGACTTCGATGCCAGTCTGTCCGGCATCGGGCAGGAGCTCGGGGCTGGAGCCTACAGCATGAGGTTAGAGTCCGGCTTGCACCGTGACAGCACTGGCCCCTCGGAACCAGAACCGCGCACAAACTGTCGTCTGAAGGTGGTCGGGATGAGTGCCTCGACCTCCGCCACAAGCTGCCTGTGATCGACACCACCCCCACCCAACCCTCCTACCCCCCCTGTCCTGTTGTGTCGAGTTGAACGGCTTCTCTTTGTTTTGGGGATTTGGAGCAGGACAGTGACACCGGGTCGCTTCGGCGAAAGACAAAGATCCGTTTTCGTTACACCCCAAGTTGTTTTGTTTTGAGGAAGGAAAAAAAGAAAAATCGACACAATGTGTATAAACTTGACCAGCGAACCAAACGCTGTCAAAGTGTTTGGTCATGTCTCACTAATGTTCTCGAGGGGCCGAGCCTAAAGGTTGTTGTGATTCTGCGGGTGATATCTAAACCTTTATTGAATGCACACGCATTGTATTTCTCCTCATATAATCTCCAGATCCCAACGTGCACGTGAACATTTCAATATTTGCACAGCCCCCCCAACATGCAAAGGTTAAGTTGCACGATCTTGTGAAACGTCAACACACGCCTCAGGTTTATTAGGAGCATTCAAGTCTCAGCCAGTGGCTTTGCACCTGAGGTGTCCCGCCCTGAGGCCAGTGGTGTTTGTGTGACGGAGGAAGAAACTAAAGTGTGTGTGTGTGTGTGTGTGTGTGTGTGTGTGGTTTTTATCAGTAGCCTCCCCTGCCATCTGCTCTCTGTTCGCACTAATCTGAGTGTGGCGTACGCTGACAGCGACTCGAGCATAACTCAAGCCATTGGGTGGCCCGAAGGTAAACTATTAGTGGGGTGTGTGTGTGTGTGTGTCAAGTCATTTTGTAATATCAGGAGCCGTGTGCTATCTGTGGGTGCTGGGGTGGGTTCGCGGGGGGCATGTTTGGAGTCAGCAGCTGGTGGGAACAGAATGTCTCAGGAGCTCCTCAGATTTCAGGAAGCAGATGTCGTCTGGAGGGCCATGAGGTTGTGGCATTCAGGTTGCCGCTGCTATCAGGGGTGTGCACACAGAGAGAGAGAGAGAGCGCATCAGGACGTGATTAAAACTAAAAGAGGTGAATTTGTTGCCCGTCCTGTTGCCCGTCAACTAGTTTATTTGTCTTCAAATTGCCGCTTAAGATTCAACATTTTTTGTTCCCCCACCTCTTCCCAGCCAGGTGTTGGCTCCGCCCCACCAGGTCACTTTGGGGTGACCACACAAAGTCTAAGTCTCCCAAATGGGGATGTTAACAATTAATCAATTAATTGTCGATTAAGAATTTAATCAATTAGATTAAGTCAAATTAGCTGCAAGTAATTGAACATTTCTTACACGGGTAGTTATTATCATTATAACAGTGCAGAGGCAGGAAAGAGGAATTCACCTGTAGACACTGTGAAGGTCATAATATATGTAAAACAAGTTACTTTTGAACACCTTTTTTTCCCCCAAAGAAGTTGAAATGTGACCCATTAGAAGTCAACTTTAAGTCAGAGGATCAACGTTGAGGGTGTTTTTACTGTTCTCTGGTGTAAAAATGGGTCACATTGGACCCTTAATATTATTGAAGGGTTCAATAATTTGTTCCTTACACATTTTTCATTGTGAAATTTAGGCTCTCAGGAAAAATCGACACTGATCAATTAATCGTTAATGGGCCGATAAGGTCAGTCCACTGACGATGAATGAATTAATCGATACTTTGCATCCCTACTCACAAAGCATCAATTTTTAAAAGTGACTGTCAACAGAGGGCTAAATGTGTTGTTTTTATGGATGACGAGCGCTTCAAGCAGCTGCATGGTTGATGACCACAAAATGTGCAGAATGTGTGACTTTGAGCTTTTATGCATTTGCAGCTATGTTGCAGGTGTCGTTTATAAATGTCATTTCTTCTTCTTTGTCGTGCACGGTCACTGAGAGCCGTCAGCATGTGCGCAGTTCCCACTTCATTGTGCAGCCGGTGGTTGATGCCCGGGTAGCGTTTGTCAGTGTGCGCTGGGCGAAGGTTGGGCCCTCAGCTGTGACAGATAGTGTGTCAGCGGCCGGCGAAAGGCTATCTCTGGCTGCCGCTGTTCATTTATCCCGCTGATCGCTCGTCTCCTGGCTCCTCCTCATGCATGCTTAATAAGAGAGCCATTTGCTCCAAGGACAGGATCCATCACTGATGCTAAAATAAGACATCCACTGTGAAAGTGTAAAGTTTTATTTCCAAAAATAAGTGAGAAGCAGATACAGCTTCTCCTTGTGTTTGGCGGAGCCGCTGTACTTGCTAATGAAGTTTAGTAACACTCGGGCTGGATGGATTTAAAGCCGGGTTTGTTTTCTGGCCAGTCACGCTCACTTTGGGCTCCAGGGATTTGATAAAAGCATCGATTTTCTGTTGGATAATGAGCCAAAACATCAAGACGCATGAAGCATTTGAAGCAGCCTGTTTTTTGGGGTATTATTTAATGGAAAACATCCACAGATCTCCCCGAATGATGAATGTTCTCGCCGCCGCATCCTTATACGAGCTCATTTTGTTTTCCCTCTCTGTGTCCCCCAGCGATGTGCTCGCTCTGCCCATCTTCAAGCAGGAGGACACCAGCCTCACCTCTGACCACGAGACCAAAAACCCCCCATTCCAGTACGTGCTGTGTGCCGCCACGTCGCCGGCCGTCAAGCTGCACGACGAGACCCTCACATACCTGAACCAAGGTGAGCCAAGGATTGCTGCTGCTGCTGCTGCTGAATTCCATCCAAAGGTCCTTGCACACCGGGAGCGAATTCGCTAGGCTAATAAGTTGCGCCATTTTGAAACCAATTGAAGTCAATGGCACCGTACACACCGGCAGCAAAAGTTTGCGGAGCGAAAAAGCTCCCGCGTCGAATTATTCGCAGGCCAAAAAGGCGAAATCAAAAATGATGTTGGACGGTCGATGACGTCGCATCAACACGTCGACAATGCTCTCTCCCTCTGCAAACGTGGAGCCAGTTGACGGAGCAGCTCCTGGATGGTCGTGTTGAACTCACCCCTCTGCTCTGATGGCTTTTTTGTTTTGTTTTGTTTTGTTTTGAAATCCGTGGTGCAGAAAGCGGTGTTTGGGTTTACGCACATAAAACAAAACTTCTCAGTCACCAAAAAAAAAAAAAATCATATCTTTTATTGCTTGGTTTAAATCTGTTCCGAAAAGCTTTCTAAATGATAAAAACATCCAAAGGACAACGAAAAAAAATACAGGAACTTCAATAACGTGGCTGAAAGACGGTTTATTATCGCCGCTTCTTCTTCATCTTCCACCTGCGCCTCCGCGTATTCACCTGACCTGTAGATCCACCTGACGCACACAACACGCCCTCTCAAGACACAAGAAACAAATAATAATAATATAGTGTAATCATTTTATCAATACAATAAGCACAAACTTCATGTCCGCTATAAACTAAGGTGGTCGCCATACGAAAGGCTGCAACACCTGTCAAGAACAATATTGGGTGAACCCAAATCCTTCTATTCTTTTTCTTTTTGATTCAACCATCACCAGGACGTCATCGCTTCAGGATGATGCAGTCCACTCCATTGTTTCTCCTTCGGCGCGACAGAAAGAGCCCCGCACTTCAGTCGCTTGGCTAATTTCAGGCGCATATTCGCGTCGCACTATAGAAAAGAGAGAGAAACGGTGATTACAGTTGCTACGTGGACAATATTCCTCCAGACAAAAATTGAAAAAAAAATGAAAAGAACATCAGTATGTTTTCTGAAATCTGGGATGTGCCGATCAGCTTTTTATTTTATTTCTAATTTTTTTTTTAGGATTGTGACGATATCAAATCCTCATGGTGCACTTCGTCCTCAGCAGGATCAGAGAAATGAAGATGTAGAAGAAGTGCATTTAGCATGAACTTGCTACAGAAATGCCGAGATATGTACGAGTTCCAGTCGGACGGTAGTTCCAGTCGGACTGTCCTCCTTTCTCGTCTCTCAGAAACTCAAAGAAACCACAAAGATTGAGTCGTGCTGCAGAGTTTGCAGATTTTGCACTTAAAAACATCATTTAAACGTCCCAATCCTGCACTTTACCCCTTAAACTCCTGCTGGTGGCTTACAGCAATTGACTTATTTATTTTTAATCATCTTTATATTTAGCGCAGCCCCTTCTCGCTGCTGTCTGCACCACACACTACTCTGCCTCGCTCTCATTGGCCGTCGTCCTCTCCTCTTCCTTCCTCAGGCCAGTCTTACGAAATCCGCATGTTGGACAACA
>NW_027466268.1:385000-428309 GCF_046127955.1 Nelusetta ayraudi
TGGCGAGTGTGTGCAACCTTCCTCTGGGAACCATCAACCAGGTGTACAGACAGGGTCCCACAGGCATCCACATCCTGCTCAGCGACCAGGTACACACACGCACGTCACCTGCTGCTCAATAGCTGTGTTTCCATTGCACCTAGAATTGCGCAAAACTTGAATATCGCAATAACAAACTGGTGATGGAAAGGCCTGAACCTCCAACAAACCTCTCAAATGTGGCTGAAAGGTTTTGGTGCTCTCGTGAGGTGTTTTTTTCAGATGTATCGATGGATTTGGCAAACGTGTCATGGAAACTTTTCCTTTTTTTTTTACATCACTTTTACATCACCAGTGAATAACGTTTTGGAAGGGGGAGGAGACGGATTATCTTTTACAGCGAGAACAACCATCTCCTGATGACAGTGGCAACAGAAGTACAGTCGTTGCAACTGAAACCGCTGCTCCAAAACGCAATGTTTGGTACCTCCATCGTCCTCAAAGTGGGGTCTCGCCAAACAAGGGTTTTACGAGAATTATGGCTTCTGCTCTTCACTCCATTCAATGGAAACCCCTGCAAATCACAATTTTACTTTGTCGAAATTTTAGAAATATTGCTTTTATTTTGCAAAAAAAAACTGTCCTGGAAACGCAGCTGTTAACATTGTCACATGAAACCTAAACAAGGTGTGTCGGTTCGGCTGCTGACACCCACAAGTTGGGAAACAGCGTTTCATCTTTTTTTATTGGGTGGGGGAAATAAAGATGTGGCTCCTGAGAGACTCCACCAGTTGAGTTGAGGAGGTTTTGCACACTTCAGATCAGGCTCATCCAACCTGGCAGAGAGTGTTTAGCAGTCATTGTGCATCAAATGCATCGACCGTTGGTGCTTGAAACAAAGGACAACAGCTCCACTGTTTCCACCTTCCTGAATTTGCATGTGCAGAATCAGCAGCTGTTGTCCCACTCCCGCCCCCACTGTTCATGAAGCTGATGTTCCACTCACCGTCTTCACTCTTGCCTCCTCCTCCTCCTCCTCCACAGATGGTTTACAACTTCCTGGACGAGAGCAGTTTTTTGATCGCCACTGTCAAAGGTCAGCTCACCCGACCAGAGAACTCTCAGGGAAGATAAAAAAAAAATTGGTTTCCAAAATTTAATATACTTTTCACCCGTCCACAGATGAGCTCGGCGAAGGACTCCATCTGATCCTGAAGTAGTGGTGGAGAGCAGATGTCATCACCACCGCCGCCGCCACCACCACGACTCCACCCGCTGTGGCTCCAGAGCAGAAGCCTCTCTCCCTCCCACCTTCCTTCCCTCCCCCCCTCCCTCCGTCCCTCTCGGCCTGCCTCCAGTCCTCCCTCGTACTTCCTCCTGCACTCTCCGGAAAAAGACAGAACGAAAGAATGAATGAAAGAAAGAAAGGAACAAGAGAAAGAAGCTGGCCGGGCGACGGAAAGCAGAGAGACTGCGTTTATAGCCATGTAAATGTTAGAATCTGACATGCGTGTGTCCACTGTTTCATATTGAAAACACTAATAACGGAGGAGAGTGGGTGAAAGGAGGAGATGCTGGCGAGATCCAGGTTGAGAGGATAGATTATGATGTGTGTATTTTGCTTGTTCTCCCCTCGTTTTGGTTAATTTTTTTATTATCATGATGTTTTTACGGGGGCGGGGGGGCTCCATGACAGGAGTTGGAGAAAACAGATTTGTTTGTTTTGTTGTTTTTGGTTTTTTTCCCCCCTTATTTGCTTGATGCCCGACAGCCACTACCAGCACTCGGCCAGTATTTGATCACCTCTGTCACTGAACAGCATGTAGTCTTGACTTGTACTAACCCAACCTCCCTCCCTCTGCTTGCGTGTGACGGGTTCCTCCTTCCTCCACCGTTCATGGATCAGCTGATCTGGAAAAAGAAAAAAAAAACCTCCACAGACCTCCAAGATAAAGTTGAAGTTTTTTTTTCTCCGTCTTTGCTTTGGACTCAGTGAGATGAACTGATTTGTGAATTCATATCACAAAGACTTTTTTAGGCCTCCAACCCTCCAACCCTCCATCTCTGATCGGCTACATCCTCGTCTAACCTCTAGCGTCTCTCTCAGCGTGTCTTTCTGGTTTTGTTTTATTTTTTCCTCCCAGATGAAGCTTTATTTATGGATCACCGACCTTTCTCATTCTCTTCCTGTCCTTTTTTCATTTTCATTTTTCCACAAACGACTCCAAAACAGTCCTGTCTACCACCAACAGTCCTCCACCTCATCTTTGGCTCCTCTGCTCCCTGTGAACCACTGAGTTGGATGAGGGTGGTCCACGTCTTTTTTTTTGGGGAATCGGACCATAAATGTGCAACAAAAAGGGGGAAAAATGTCCCGAGAAGGTTTCACTCTGGGAGCTATGGAAACCTGCTAAACTTTGGACCAAAAAGGATTTCAGATTGGGTTTTTGTTTTGTTGTTTTTCTATCAGGGGGCCTCGTAGAGCCTCGTTTAGCCGAGCTGTGCGTGCGAAACTCCTTTCCCCCCCTTCATTCCAGGATCTGATTTGCAGGAAGTGCAAACGCAGGCTGGGAGAACTCTGTTTACCTCAGTAGCCTCCAATAGTCTTATCCTGTACGGTACGAAGTGTCGACAGCGTCACATTCATCTCCGAACATTATGTTTTTAAATGTAGCTAGACTCTGGAATGCAGATGATCCCCCACACAACACAGGTGGCGCTCTAGGTCTCGTCGAACCACCTTTTTTAAAAAAAAAAAAAAAAAAAAAAAATTTTGATGCACAGCTTTTGGTTTCAAGTGTGTGTACAGCTTGCAGCCCTCTGTGTCAGACGGTGTGAGTATGTTTATGCGCGTGTGTACATGTGTCGTCATTTTTCACGAGTCATCGTCTTATTTTTCCCCCGTCGATGGTGATGAAGCTGTTTGGAAGAGCATGCGTATGTCAAGGAAGGTGCGAAGCTGATTTGTTCCTCACTCCGTGTCCTCTGTCTTTCTTTGTCCCTGCATTTTAAAAATGTCTGCACTGAAAGGTCACCAAACTCGATGTGTTTCTCTCCCTGGGGGGGAAAAAAAAAAAAAATTCACTGAAAAGGTGTGTGGCTGTCTCACCAAAGCCAAGACTGTAGCCTTCCTGGTGTTTCACACTGAGACCAGTATCACAGCATAGTTAATATATATATATATATATATATATATATATATATATATATATATATATATATATATACACACAGAAAAATTGGGTTGTTACAGTCACATTATGATGATGCCAAGTCTGATGGAGCAGCCTGTCTCAAGTTTGAAGCCTTCCTCGATGGCCTGTCTCACCATCTTTCAGTCTGTATGCGTGCGTGCGTGTGTCTGTGTCTGTGTGTGTGTGTGTGTGAGAGCAGGAGAGCTGACCAACGTTCATGTGCAGCCTGATGTCCATGATGCTTCTCATGTGCACAGTAACCGTATGCTGGAGATGTACACAACCACATGTGCTGGGAATAAATGATTTCATAACTTTTGTCTGGCGTCAGGGCTTATCATTGATCATCAGGACCCTACAAAAAAATCTTGTGTGCATGTTTTATAAAATATTTTTCACACCAGCTATTTTTTTTTTTTACTCCAAATTAGTTCAAAACAGCCCTTCATTAAAATGGAAATTCCTTAAATTCTCTAAATTCCCTAACGACGGCTGTCACAACAAAACGGTAGTCAGTCGTGTGACACATCCGGTTTAATGACATAACTATTGGGAAGAAATGTTTTTGAAAACGTAAAACAGAGGGGAACTATCACATGACATGAAAGCCAACAGTTTCAATTAAAGGCGTAGAAAGAGTTACAGCTCGTCTGGAACGAGCGCCGTCAGCACGCATGCGCCGACTCGCCCCAGTTTCCCATGACGTAACCAGACGTGCCCTGTCAGAAACCAGGAAGTGGGTCGCTCGCCGTTGTTTGTGTTGGTCGGTCGACAGTCGTATCTGATTTCCCCCAATATCGGCTGCATCGCGTTCCACGGGCGGAAATGGCAGCGTTTATTTCGGTCCCGTTGAAAAAGTCGTCCGAGGTGGATCTCGTCAAGCCGCTGTCGAAGTTTGTCGCCGCGACTTACCCGAGTGGCGAGGAGCAGGCGGAGTACCTGCGCGCCGTGGAGGAGTTGAACAAGCTCCGCAAGAGCGCGCTGGGAAGGCCGTTGGACAAGCACGAGAGCTCGCTGGAGGTCCTGCTCAGGTACGACACACCTCCGTGCAAACGGAGAGAACCGACTGGACCGTACGCCCGCTTTAAATTCATACCGACACGTTCACCCCGAGCTGTGTGTCAGCCTTTGTGGCTACTTTGACGCGTTCGCTTCGCTTTGAGTAGCTAGCCCGGGAGCTAACAGGCTAATAGGAGGCTAGCGGGCAGGAGTCAGGAGAACTTGCCAACGTCATGTCGTGAGTTACTCATCGGGACTTGGAGCACTTTCAGGATTTGACTTGGGTCATGTGGAAAAGCAGGACACGTAGGTTTTAGGGTATAAGTATATATATTTAAGAACACTGTCAAATAGCCAGGTGAATTCAAAGACGAATGTTGACAATCCGACAACTGGAATCTTTACAGCGCCTTTGACTTTGTCCCAAACACAATAACTGTGTGCTTGCTTTACGTCAGGAGTATTAGGACGGAAATATAGCCCTCCAGAAAACTGAAAGTGCACTAAAACTACCAAAATCTATGAAAGTACAGTTAAAAAAGAAAAGAAAAGAAAAAGAAACGTCAAGAGTCACAAGATAATGAATTTTCAACAACGTGCAATAATGTTTTTGAGCCCATTTGCAAGACCTTCAACGTGAAGTCCTCAACTCTGTAAAATCCATTAAAACTCAGTATGTAGCAAAATTCTGTTCAGCTACTGACACACGTAGATGGCTATCAGTAGCTTTAAGTGTGTGTGTGTGTGGTGTGTGGTGTGTAGTAAGCATAGGAGCATCCAAGAACAGTCGCTTCCTCCTGTCTACTGTCACTCACGTGAAGAGGCTGCACGAAGACGAACCATCAGTCTGCTGCAGGCCACATGATCTGAAACACAGGGTGTTGTGGAAAACACAGCAGCTCGTCATATCATCCAGTAATTGATTGAGCCTTAGAGCAGCACATCCTGCAGAGTCAAAGGCCTGATAACTGGGAATGTGTTTCATTGGGGGTGGGGGGTATAGTTGTTATTAATGTGGCAGAACCAACAAAGGGTCAAAACCTTTGGCGTAATTCAGCTTTCGCTGCACGAGAGCCTGAACAAACTTCCTCCCTGCTTGCCAGACGTCATTCACCGCACCTCGCTTATGTAATTGTGGAACCCGCTGGAATTTACTGTTTGCCGGTTTTCCCGCCCGGTAACTTTCAAATCATTGACGGTAGTGACACCTGACTTCTGACCTCAGGATTTAGGAATAACCCACACGCTGGGCTATTTATAAAGTATTTGCAGACTTTGTCCGTTGTCGTTTCAATCTTTGCTCTCAGTGACTGAGTCAGGAGTTGTCATGCGAAGGCCTTGCCCAGGCTTCATGAGTAGCCTGTCAGGTATTCACCTGGCTGGTGCTGCTGAAACGTCTGTTTCTATGCATTCGTGTTATTCCACTCGTTTTTATTTTAGTTAAAGATGAAACTGAAACGTAGGCTGATGACGAGCCATCATTCAGAAGTTTAAGCTGCTGTTGCCAGCCGCTGGCGTTGCGACCCTCATTGGCTTTCCTCGCGTGTCACCTGTTGTCTGCGTGCCAGGTAACCCGGGCGACCGTCCCGCTGCCTTTCAGAAGCCCGCTGACGGAGCTCTTGTGCCTCCACGGCAACCATTGTTCTGTCTGGCATGTTCTCTCTCTCCCTTTTGGATATCCAGGAGAAAAACATCCTCTCATCTTCCCTCTCGACGCACACGTGTGCGTGTGCGTGTTACTGTGTGTGTCCCGACACCGAAAACTTTGAAACGTCTCAACGCACATGAAGCCGGTCTTTTGTTTGCGTGTTTTTGCGTGTTCTCTTCCCAGCAGTGGAAACACGAGGTGGATGAACTGGTAATAGGGAATTCCATGACTTCCATGACTTGTATGCTGTCAGCGTTATAAATAGACTGCGTTCGCTGATACTGAGCTTTACGCGGTCTTTGTGCGAGTGCCCGTTCGTCCACTCACGGCAACTCCCGTCTCGTGTTTTTTCACTGAGTCACTGTCCGGTGGACGTGAGGTGGTGAAGCTTCCTCTGACTGCACAGCCAGTGACACAGTACTCACATCCTCCTCGTAAAGTACATCCAGGGTCACTGTAGTGCAGCATCATCAAGTTTTTTTAAGAAATCAAACTTATTCTGATTGGGGATGTTAACAATTAATCCATTATCGATTAATGGTCGATTAAGAATTGAATTGATTAAATTAAATTAAATTAGTCCCAATCAATTTAACATTCTTAAAAAAAAAGAAAAAAAATTGAAATTTGACCCATTAGAAGTCAACTTACAGTCAGAGGATCAATGATTCGGGTGTTTTTACTGTTCTCTAATGTAATACTGGGTCACATTGGACCCTCAACATTGGACCCTCCCTGCCGAGGGTTACATAATGTCTTCCTTACACATTTTTCATTGTGAAATTTAGTTTCTCAGGAAAAATTGCCTCTTATCGATGAATCGTTAATCAATCGATAAGGTCAATCAACTAACGATTAATGAATTAATCGATAATTTGCGTCCTTAATTCTGACTAAAATAAACACTGTTCTTCTTCTTTTTTCTTGTTTCTTCTTTTTTTTTTTTTTGCTTTATTCATGCAAAAACCTGCCGTTTGCTTCCCTCCTCAGATATTATGACCAGCTGTGTTCTGTCGAGCCCAAGTTCCCCTTCCCTGAAAACCAGGTAATAACCAAATAGACGGGCGCAGATGACCGCGAGTGACCCCGACCAAACAAATAACGCACACAATGCGTGTCTTTGTTCCCCGCAGCTCTGCTTAACCTTCACATGGAAGGACGCCTTCGATAAAGGTTCGCTGTTTGGCGGCTCGGTGAAGCTCGGTGAGTGCAGTGCGTCGGCCTCTGTATCTGCGTTTGTCCCCTCTCGCACCCACCGTGACCTCCACGCGTCTTTTATCAATTGGGATGATGGCGACTCGTGAGATTTAACGGTCACATATTTTTGCCCATCTTGAGATTTGTATCCGTCCATCCAGACTGGAGCAAAGCAGCCTGGCCTGATCAATTATTCACATAATTAGCCCTCTGCTTACAGCTTCCTGATAAAACTGACGGCCACATCTTTTTCATGTTTCTCAGTGCACTGCTGCCAATGTTATCAGCAATAATTAAGCTCTTTTTCATTGTTATTGGTTCTTTTTCATTTTTCTAAATATTAATACACAGCCCATTTACATTGTATTTTTCTCTTTGGTTCATAGCCAGTGCAGCTTACTGTATGTGTTGCGTCTTTGTTTGGCCTGTTGCAGCTCTGGCCAGTCTGGGTTATGAGAAGACCTGCGTGTTGTTCAACGCGGCGGCGCTGGCCAGTCAGATCGCCGCCGAGCAGAACCTGGACAACGACGAGGGCCTGAAGGCAGCGGCCAAATACTATCAGGTGGGCAAACAGCCACGCGCGCGTGCACGGCCACCTATAGAGCACCTGGTTAATGTTCCACTGGATTGTTGTTCGTCTGTCGTCGAAAAAACACTCCCATCGTCTTGCTGCCTCTTAAAACGGACCCGAGCAAACAAGAAAAACGTGTTTTTCTGCCGTGCAGAGAGAGGAGCCGAAGCTGCAGCTGATGCCACGATGATTCAATCAAATACATATGGGGTAGGGGGTAGGGGGAGTGGAGCTTTTATTTGTTCTTATCGTTACTATTATGATTGTTGTTGTTATTATTATTTTTTTTTGTTTGTTTGTTTGTTTTTGTTAAGCACTGTGGGTTGCATCTCTTTTGTATGAACAGTGCTATATAAATAAAGTTTTTTATTATTATTATTAGATGATCAAAACAGAACAAACAACTGTTAAAATGTGCAATGAAATGCTTTTTTTGTTCTTGTTCCAAGGGGTGGGGGGGGAGTTGTTTGTGCCTCTTTTCTTATTAAATTGTCACGGTGGGCAATTTGTCACCCTCCTGCAGCTGGCCAGCGGAGCCTTTGGCCACATCAAGGACACGGTTCTGTCGGCGCTGAACAGGGAGCCCACCACGGACATCTCCCCGGAAACCGTGGGCACCCTGAGCCTCATCATGCTGGCCCAGGCCCAGGAGGTCATCTTCCACAAGGCCACCGCAGGTACCCAGCGAAGGACCAGATCAACTTCAAACTACAAAGAAATCTCTTCATGATCACACGCTCTTTATTCCTCTCTTCTCATTTCGGTGCACGTTGGCTCTTCCAGCGTTGAATGATGTTGAAATTACGTCTGTCCAAAGTGTGCAGCCGCTGTGGAAGCGTCGCAAGTTTTGAAATTCCACCGTGTGCCGTCTTGTTTGCTCACCTGCGCCTCTTGTCCACCATCCAGACAGGATGAAGGACTCCGTCATTGCCAAGCTGGCCAACCAGGCGGCAGATTTCTACGGCGACGCCTTCAAGCAGTGTCACTGCAAAGACAGCGTCCCGAAGGTATGAACACACGCACACACACACGCACACACACACGCAGGTGCAGGTGCAGGTGTGTGCTTCTTTGGTTCAGTGAAGGTGTTGGCAGAGGTTTCCTTCCATTTTGTGGTGGTTTGCTTCCTTGCTGGGCTTGGAGGAGTGCTTCTCATCCTGCTCAGCCAACCTGAACTCTCACCTTCTCACGAAGATGTGGCAGGAAAAGCGAAGCATCAAAAGCTTCCGAAAACTGCTTGGAGATTTTATTTCTATCACTGGCTTTTTTCCTTGCGCAAACTCCCAAATCAGATATTGTGTTGTTGTGTCGTCTACGCCGGCGATGTAGCAGTGGGACTTTGAGACAAACTGGGGGAACTTTAATGTACTTGTTGCTGCTTCTGCAGAAAAGGTGCTCCAGTCACTCATGGCTTCTTCTCTTTTCTCTCTTGTCGTGTCCTCCCCCCGTTGTTGTGATGGTGTTGTCGTTCCTGTCGTCGTTGCTAATGCGCCATTGTCAATAATTTTGCATGTGTGTGTGTGTGCGTGCACCCCCCCCCCATTGTGACAACTGCCGACCTGCATGCATCCTTTGCGTCATGATCGCTTGTGCAACGCCTCCTTGGTTCGTTTGATCTATTCATTGCGCACATGTGTGTCTTTGGCCGATGCCTCGCTTGTGTGCGTGATCCTCTGTGCGTGTTGTGCATCTGTCCGCCGGCACGGCCGTCCCCCTGCTTCGTGGTTGCATCCCCCCTCGTCAGTATTTCTACTTTCAGGAAGTCCTGGCGGCCAAGCAGTGCATCATGCAGGCCAACGCTGAGCTGCACCAGAGCGTCCTGGCCAAGCAGAAGAAGCGCTTCGGGGAGGAGATCTCCCGGCTGCAGGTACGACGCCGGGAACCTCTGCCTTTTTTCCACTAGCATGGTTTCTGCAAGGGTCCCGTCTTGCACCCACGTTCAGATCGAAGATTTGGTTTTCACGCCAGCGGAACATAATTAAACTATTATTATTATTCTTAAATAAAACAAAAGAAAAGCCCATGTAGCCCTGTGTTTATAGCAGGGCTGCAGCCATTAGTGGACGTAATTGATTACGTCGACGGCACAATTGAAGCGTTGACGCGTCGTGCTGTTGTCATCGTAAATTGCTAAATGATAAAATCACACTGCGGCCGCTACGTGGTCATTTGTACCTGCAGTTCAGCGCCGAGCGCTGAGGGTGGCAGCGTCGCTCGTTGTTTTACACCCTTTAAAACGGAGAAGAAGAACGGCTTCGTCTCTGAAAAGGCTTGAAAACTCCGACCCAAAGATTCTGAAGTTTAGGAATATTTCATAGAAAATGAATCGGCGAAACACGTTGGGTGCAAAACTCTGTGAAGCTCACCTAGCATTCCATGCTAGCGCTCCGGCGATACGGCAACACCTTAAACGCCGACACCCCGGAGTCGCTGTATCATTACGCACTGCGAAGAAGAGTTCACAAGAAAAACGTCGAGGATAGATATTTCGTAGTTGTGTTTTGAATTACAGGATTATTTGTCAATTAATCATCAGCCTGTAACGCAAGTATATAATGCGTTTTTTCGCATGTCGGAAAATCATTGAAAATGCGTACTGTACGGCAGTAATTAGTGAATTACAGCCCCTGTCAATTAGCATTTGTACTGAATTGTATCACCTTCACTTACCAGCTGTGTTAGTTAGGTCATATTAATTTGATATTTCAGTTTTTAAGAAGTCTGTTTAAGCTATTAAACTGTGATAAGCATTGCATCTTTAAATCGTAAATTAATATGCCTTTAGGGTATGATATTTTATTTTGAAAAATAGAACAACTATGTCACAGATAAATGCTTTGTGTGTCATTATTTTTGATATATTCATTTAAAATCGTACAGTGTCAGAGTACAACAGTATACACAGGTGTGAAGATTTAAGCAAGTTGTGGAGAAAATAAACTAATCAATGAAACTAATCGATAGATTAGTCAACAACAAACAGAATTGTTAGTCGCAGCCCTAATTTATAGCCTTCTGCTTAAACTGCTGCTTTATCGGAAAGCAAAAACACAAGGCGGTCTCTGAGGGCGGGGCCAACACCCGGCTTGGGGTGTGGTCACGAGCCTGCGAGAGGCAGCGGCGCACAAATACTGCAGGGGCGCGGCCCCAGCCAGCACAGCGGTCAGGGTGGGGAAATGGCCCCTTTCTCCTTCTCGGGGGTCTTTTCAAACTCCCTGGTCTCCGTCTCCGGCAGCACGCCGCCGAGCTGGTGGCGAAGGTGGCGTCGCACTACGACGAGTACGTGAGCGTCAAAGACCTGGGCGACAAGATCAACAGAGCGCTCGTCGCGGCCAAGAAGGACAACGACTTCATCTACCACGACCGCGTGCCCGAGGTGAAGGACCTGGAGCCCATTGGCAAGGCAGCGCTGGTCAAAGCCACCGCCGTCACCCCTCCCATCAGCCAGAAGTTCACAGGTGAGACACCCCCACTGCACAAAGCACAGCAAAACCTACCGGCTTTTCCAGCACGGCCTTCACCGCTGTGTCTGTTCCTCCACCTCAGACCTGTTTGAGAAGATGGTGCCCATGGCGGTGCAGCAGTCCATGATTGTTTACGACCAGAGAAAGGCGGAGAGGGTCAACGCAATGGTGGGAACCATGAGGGAGGCCACCAACCTCTGCAACGGGTACGTTGGCCACAGCTGCCCTCTCAGCTGAGGCTCCAGGTGTTCCCCCATAACACAAAAAAGAGTTTTTCTCTAATATATAACTGCATTAGACCTGCCTACCTGTCAGCGTGTGACTTTAAACTACACTAAAAGCTGCAGGCGTGCGAGTTCTGGGGGAAATGAGCACCACAGGGCAGCGTGGTGAAACAGCCTCATCCAATTATTGTGGAGAGGTGGAGAATAACGAGTCTGCACAACCTCCAAATATTGAGTGCGTCATGTTTGTGTGTGTGTAGCCTCCAAGTGGTAAGACAAAACAAATTCGGTCTTAAAAAGTCAGTTGTATGAAGCTGATAGTGCACTTTTGTTGTTGACTACTCTATCAGATGTTCTCTAATGACAGACACGGCAGTAAGTGCTTGTACGGTCATTAAAAATGCATTGCATAACATAGTGGTGCACCAGCTACTTTTCTTTCTACTGCTTTTTATTGCGATGGTTTATATGAGACGGTTCATTTTAATGTGTTTCAGTGTGAGCTCTTGTGTTTGTATTTGTATCTGATGCTTAACGTTCACATCAGTCACTGCAGCGGCGCTGACCCACACTCTGTCTGTCTGTCTGTCTGTCTGTCTGTCAGGGTGCTGGCGTCGCTCAACCTGCCCGCCGCCCTGGAGGATCTGTCCGGAGACTCCGTCCCACAATCCATTGCTGAGAAGTCGCGCTCCATCGTGCAGCAGGGGGGGCTGCAGAGCGTCGAGCAGCTCATCAAAGACCTGCCCGAGCTGCTGACCCGCAACAGAGAGATCCTGGATGAGGTCAGACACACACACACACACACACACACACACACACATATGGTCTTGCCTCTGCAAATTAGAGCCCTGACCTTAAATAGGAGTTGAAATATAAAGTAAAGAAGAGTCTTCCACAACTTCAGACTGGACTATGAAGGCTTTTTGCAGCAGATTTGGACCCTCTGAGTGTTGCAATATCCTGCCATCGCTTTTAGAAAAACTTCAAAATAAATGAAATAAATAAAAATCCCTAATCCCTAATGGCAAAACTCCCAAATTAGGATCATCAGTGAAGTTCTGAAGTTTAATACACTGGTAGTTGGGCCCAGAACTGTTTTTCCATCAGCTTTAGCCAACATCTTTTCTCTTTTTTTTTTTAACCACACATAAACAGAAACATGAAACGCAATCTGCTCCACACGCTGGCAGAGATAGGAAGTCCATGCCAGTATCCCCTCCCTCAAAAAACTAGTTTGTTGTGTTCTATTAAAAAAAAAAAAAAAAAAGTGCTGAGTATTTACAGGAAATTAAAAACATCACCTGCCAAAAGACAAACTTTGCATGGTGTCCTGCGCTTCCTGAATTTTAGTCATTTTTGTTTTTTAAACTTTTTTTTTTATGAAACTTTTCGAACCTCAGGAAAGGTCCACATAAAAGAGATGGTTCATGTTTTTGGTCCTGGTTCGAGCTGTGAAACTGCTGCTGCTGCTGCTGCTGTGTGTTTTGTATGATCTCAGTCATTTAAAGATTTTTCCCTCTGCTCCTTGAAGTTCCTGCTTCTAGTCGTGGTGTTCCCAGACTAATTTCAAAGTATTTCAGAAGGGTAGAAAAAAGACGAGTGCGCTTTGCTTTGCCTCCTTCAGTCTCTGAAGATGCTGGACAGCGAGGAGTCGACGGACAACGAGCTGAGGGCCAAGTTCAGCCAGCGCTGGAACAGAACGCCGTCTGGAGATCTGTACAAGCCTCTGCGAGCAGGTACACCTTCTCCCCTCCTCCTCCTCCTCTTCCTCCTATCTCCTCTCCTCAGCTTCCTTCATCCCATCCTAACTCAAGCTCTTCAGGATCCACTATTGCGGCCTATTCATTTCAATGTAGTTGCTCACCCAGCGCATCCGCCGAAGAAGTTTTTGGCTATTACGCATTATGCCGCCCATAGAGCACGTGCGCTTCACACCACGCCTGTGGAACTCCCACCATACATCAGGACGCGTCAGCCAATCAGAACGTTAGGGGCTAAACTCTTTTCTGGCCATTATAATTTTCATTTGATAGACTGAAATACCATGACTGAAAAATCTCCAATAGAAAGATTTGCTGTGAACGGCGTTTCAGGTCACAGTTGTCCTGTCAGTCGTTTTTGAGTTGTTTCTTTTTGTATTGTGGTCTTGTGTGAAAAAAGGCTTTCGTGGCCCCATGGGGTTTTGGCCACTGGAAAAGAGTCGCCTGCATATTGCCAGTCCGGTATCCAGTTCTTATGTTACTTCCATGTTCCTAACTCCTCCTCCTTCTCCTCCTCCTCCCACCCCTGTGCTCCTCTCTGTCCCCTCCAGAGGGCGCCAACTTCCGCAGCATCCTGGACAAGGCGGTGCAGGCGGACCAGGTGGTGAAGGACCGCTTTAACACCCACTGCCAGATGATCGCCCTGCTGTGCAAACCGGAGAAGGAGCTCAGCGACGCCATCCCGTCGGCCAATCCCATGAAGACGCTGCAAGGCAGCGAGGTCGGTCCCAGCTCGGGATGCAAATTATCCAGTCGTCCGTTAGTGGACTGATTAACCATGAATTGATCAGCTGTGATTTTTCCTGAGAACCTCAATTCCACAATGAAAGATGTGCAAGGAAGACATTATTGAGCCCTTCAATAATGTTGAGGGTCCAATGTGACCCATTTCTACATCAGAGAGGAGTAAAAACATCCCTGGTCCCAACTCCCAGCTGCTCTTTACTTTTCTGTGCAACCAGCCGCTGCGCAGCCATTGGCTCCCTCAGCACAGTCGCACCATTTTTCACTCTGTTTGCTGACTTTGCATAGTTTGCTCCCTGGGGAGCCCAAGTAACAAGCGCAGCAGAACTGAGACACAGGGAAGATTCATGTCCGTGCGCTGCTCCGCTTCATCAGTCTTGATTTTTTTTTTGTTTGTTTGTTTGTTTTTTAAAAAAACACACTGCTGGTCCAGGAAGCTTGTATTTATTTATTTTTTAACCACGCCCATCCTCTCCTGCCAGGTGGTGAACGTCCTGCGCTCTCAGCTCAACGAGCTGGACAGGCTCAAGAGGGAAAGGGAGGCCTGGGAGTCGGAGATCAAGGGCGTGAACTTTGACATGAGGGCGAAATTCCTGTTGGCGCTGGCCCAGAGCGGCGCCATCAACGAGGAGCAGCTGTCGTCGTTGCAGCTTGAGGAGATGTACGCCAAGTACACCGCTTGCATCAGGGAGAGCCTTAGCACCCAGGAGCGGGTGCTGGGAGACGTTCAGGTGCGCAGGGTTGAGAAAAAAAATCACTCACTTTAGCACCAGCTGGTATCAGAGGTCGGCGCCCAGCCAAGCTTCACGGACAGGAGGGAGACGCAGACAACCGTTGCCGCTTTAACTGTTTGACAAATTTAGAGTGACCCCTCCCCCCCAAACAGTACTAAACTTTTTTTTACTGCCCCCTGCAGACCTCCCACCAGGAGTTCAGCAGCCTGAAGCAGTCCAACAGCGAGGCCAACCAGAGGGAGGAGGTGCTGAAGAAGCTGGCGTCGGCCCACGACAGCTACGTGGAGATCAGCAGCAACCTGCGCGAAGGCACCAAGGTAGCGGTCGCCACCACACACACACACACACACACACACACACACACACACACACACACGTAGGAATCAACTGTGAATTGTGAACATAGTGCACACAGTGGAAACATTTCTTTCATGTGTTCTCTTCCTCAGTTCTACAACGACTTAACAGAAATCCTGCTGAAGTTCCAGAACAAATGCAGCGACATTGTGTTTGCTCGCAAAACGGAGCGGGACGAACTCCTCAAGTATGCGGCACACACGCAGTTCTCTCTCTTCTTTCTCTCCAGATTTTGCACTTTTTAACATTTAAAAAAAAATCTATTTAAAGTCCTTTTTTTTTTGTTTAAAAAAAAAATAAACTGACTCTTTTTAAATATTTAAATATATCTTTAAATATTCCTTTAGGGAGCTGCAGCAAAGCATCGCCCGCGAGCCCAGCGCTCCATCCTTCAGCGTCCCTGCCTATCAGAGCACCCCGGCCGTCCCTGGCCCCGCCCCCGGCCCGACAGCTGCACCCAGGACCGTCTTTGTAAGAGAGACACACACACACACACACCACTGAAGCCACGCCTTTAGCACCTGTGCAGCAGACGGTTGGCTGACGTTGACTCCGCCCACTCAGGCCCAGCAGCCCACCGACCAGCCCAGCGGCCCCCCAGCCAGGCCTCCTCCGCCCACCTTTGCTCCCCAGGCAGCGTCCACCTCCTCCGCCGGCGCGCCGCCCGTCGGACCTCCCGCCAGCAACCCGCCACCCATGGCGCCGCCCGCCCAGGCCCAGGGACCCCCGTACCCCACCTACCAGGGATACCCAGGGTGGGTTTGTGCACACGTGCAGTTCAGCGGCCGCAGCCGCCCTGGTGTGGTTCTGACCAAAAACAACAACCACAGTCAGCTCGGAAAAGACTGCTGTTGCCTCAAAGGCCCGGTTTAAAAAGTGCTCCTTGGTTTTATCGGTGAAAGAAGGTTGAACACGAGATGCTCCGACGCGGTGGTTCTCAACTGGTGGAGTCTCAGCACCCACATTCTTTTCCTTATAATGAAGTCGCAACCCCAATTTATTCCACAGCACTCAAATTTATTCCACAAAAATAAATAAGCGCAAGTCCACTTTCTATCACGTCTGAGAAGAAGATAGATTAGATAGATTAGAAATGTATTGTCATTGTATAAAATACAACGAAATTCAGTGCACTGACATACTGGATAATAAAACAAGGCAGCATAATAAATAAAATTCATTAAAAGACACAAAAAAAAAAAAAAGTAGAAGTGATTGAATAGAGTTGTGTGTCCTGCAATGAATGCCCAACGACTTCTTTTTTCAATTCGAGATCTTTTTGTGGAAACTTTTTCGATGCAACAAATGTGCAATGTTGTGCAGTATTGCAGAAGCATAGAATGAATCCGGGTGTTAGTTGTGGCACGTGCAAATGTGCAAATGACACGTAAAAGGGTAGAAAGAGAGAAGAGGACAAACAAAACAGATAAAGAAAGGAAAAAAACTAGTATAAAATCACTGTTACAGCAAAAGCTACAAATAAAAAGCTGTGCAGCATAGCTGAGCTGTGCCCAAGGGTCAAACAAGCCTTTACTGAGGAGTCTGCTGTGCTTGTAAGAAGAGGCCCCGCCGCATCTCCTGAAACCTCTGGTTTGATTGCCGCAGTGCAAATCTCATTTTGCTGATATCTTGCAGCCATTTGGCCTGAGCAGGAGGGGGGAAGCATCCTTCCACCTGAGCAGAGCCGCTGGTGGAGCCCGGAGGCGGGCCAAGGATGACGTGCGTTGCCTCCCACCACCCCAAAACAAAGCAGTCAGTGGGTTTGGTTCTAGTGGGATGTTTAACGTCCAAGAAAGTGTCTGGAAAACGTCACTCCAATATTTGTTGAGGCTTGAACAGGACCAATGAGGGACGCTTAAGTGCCCAATATTTCCTATATAAATAAACATACAGGTACTACCCGAAAAATTAGAATATCAAGTAAAAGCTGTTTTATTTTGGCAATGTAACATAAAAGACGAAAGCAACACATTTTATTGAGCCATTCCACGCAGATTGACATCTCAAGCAGTTCCTTGTTGTAACTTTGCTGATGAAGATTTTCAGCTTATTAAAACCACAAAGCCACAAACTCAGAAAATTATTATAAAATTTGAGTTTGTTTTTTTTTTAAGCTGCAAGACCTGATCAGCAAAATCCAAAGAAATAAAAACTTGAAATATATTGATTTGCATATTATTCCTTTATATAATATGTCACATTCACCTTTCAAGTTGAATTGCAGAAATACAACAACCTTTTCAGGATATTCTCATTTTCTGGGTAGTACTGTGTATTAAAATGTCTTTTTTGTCGGAAAAAAAGAGACAGAGAGAGAGAGAGAGAAATTGCCCACTCAGCCGTGATCAAAACGGCTCCGCGACCCACCAGTTGAGAAACACGGAAGCGCGTTGCTGCCACCCCTAGAAAAAGAAAAACAGGGCTCAGTACGACGTTATAATGCACAACCATCACGTTTGTACTTCACCATTTTCACGTTATGACGTGACACTGAGGGGACATTCAAACACGCTTAAAGAGCTGAACGTAGCTGAACGTAGTTTAACGTGGCTTAACGTAGCTCAAGGACTGAAAACAGCGACCAGTCATCGCCAAATTCCACGTGATTAGAGATGTCCACACAAAATCTGGCGATGATTGATGGCTGTTTTCAGTCATTCAGCTACGTTGAGCTCTTTAAGTGTTTTTGAATGTCGACCTCATCGTCGTGTTATAACATGAAAACGATCGTATACAAACATGATAGTTTCACCTTATAACCTGAAAACGATCACGTAAAAAAGGTGAAAGTATCGCGCAGAAACCTGGAACTATCACATCATAACGTGATACTCAGCCCTGTTTTTTTTTGTTTTGTTTGTTTTTCTAGCATGGCAGCAATGTGCTTCCATAGAGAAGCGCTGCTCTGTCCACATTAGAGCGGCTCCATTTCTTGCTGTTCTGTGCTTTGGCCCACGTTGAGCCGCTCCACTCTCTCCTCCATCCCCTCTGCGCAGGCACTACCAGGTGCCCATGGGCTACAACCCCTACACCTACGGCCAGTACAACATGCCCTACGTGCCCTACCAGATGGCCGCACCCCCCGGCGGCTACCCGGGAGCCCCCCCGGCCGGACAGCCCTACCCCGGCTACCCCCAGCAGCCCCACCAGCAGCAGCAGCAGCAGCAGCCGCCGCCGCAGCAGACCTACTACCCACAACAATAACCTGCACCCCCCTTCCCCACCGCCCCCTCCGTCTTTTAACACCAAAATTTTTTGACTAACGACCTCCTCCCCCCCCCTACCCCCCTCCTTCCTCCTCCCCAGCAATAACACACTTCATATCTTCCCCCCACCCCCTCTTTTTTTTTTTTTTTTTATCACTAACAGCAGTCATAGAGAGCCGATCGGAGGCCGACCTCAGAGCTGCCTTGCACTTCGCCTTGAACTTGGCCATCGTCCTCCTGTTTCCTTCCTGCTCCTAAGCCCCGCCCCCCGACAATGTTTGACTTTGGACTGACGTGCAACAAACATCACCATCATCATCATCAACACCCTCGCCCCCCCCCCCCTCCCCAACCCACACAGCGCCTGTTTACTCTCCCACCGCTCCTCTGTCAACTATAATCCTATTTTTGTAACGATACGGACGCCTCCACGCGTGTATAAAGAACGACTGGCAGGATTTTTTTTTTCCCAATGCGGAGCTGCGACCTCTTCTGCCTCCGTCGCTCTCTCTCCTCTCTCGCTCTCTTTTCTCTCTCTCTTTCTCTCTCTCTCTCTCTCTCTCTCTCTCTCATGCGGGAAGCGTTGGCCTGTCTCTCTCTCCCTGTCCCAATCAGAAGCTGTACACATGGGAGAAATGATAGCGCTCTATAAATATATGTATAAATAAGGAAGAACTCTGTATGTGGTTTAACCGAGAAAACTGTGTGTGCTGCACTTTCATGCTCTCCATGTGGTTATTTTTACTCCTCAAGCTCTAATGTGATTAAAAAGAAAAAGGAACGACCTATCAACCGGCATTTGTTCGTCTTTAAATGTCAGCGACGTCCTAATTATTAATCTTTTTTTTTTTTTTTTTAATAATAATAATTTTTCCGGCTTCATATCTCACCTAAGTGCAGATGCAGGTTTGTGCAGAGCGGCCACAAGAGGGCAGCAGCGTGTCACGTCGCTTTCCCACAGGCTCATCCAATCGGTGAGCGAGCGGCGACGCCCGACTCATCTCGACGCCTCTTGACCCCCGCCGGGGTGTCGATGGCCACGTCCCATTTAGATTGCATGCAAATTACAGCTGGAGTTGAGGTCAGGATCTCGTCCAATCGCATTTCACCGCCTGCAGGTGACGGATTTTCATCCCCGGATATTTAATTCAATGTCGGGAGACGCTAATGATGTCACATCACTCTGTGTGTGTGTGTGTGTGTGTGTGTGTGTGTGTGTGTGTGTGTGTGTGTGTGTGTGTGTGTGTGTGTGTGTGTGTGTGGCAGATGGCAGCACAGTTTGATGTCTGGAAGGATGCATGGAGATGTTGGCAGAGAGCTGCTGGTCCTCCGCCTGCATCCATCAGTCCACCTCTTCTCTCTCTCCTCTCTCTCTCTGTCAAGTCTTTCCTTTCCACTTTACATTTTCTCTCTCAGCTCCACTTCGAAAGGGGGAAATTCACACATGCACGCACACACACACACACGCGTGCGCGCACACATACACACAACCCACCAAAATTGAATTTCCTCCAAATGCTCTTGCATCCTTTGTGTGTGTGTGTGTGTGTGTGTGTGTGTGTGTGTGTGTGTGTGTGTGTGTGTGTGTGGTACCACCACCACCTGTCTCTCTTCATCTTCAGCTGCTTTCCTCCATTTTGTTCCATCCTCATGAGCCTCATCAAGTACTTTGTTGTTGTTGTTGTTGTTGTTTTTCCACAATGCGTGTGTGTATGTGTCTCTCTTCCACCGGCTCATCTTCACTGCTCATCAGTCTCACATCGTGTTGCCAACTTTCATTCAGAAAAATAAAGGAGGCCTCCCGCGGTGCTCGTGGCCGTGACCATCACAGGCCGGTGGCTCGTCAGAATAGTGCGAAATCATAACTTACAATGGGCTTTCCAAAAAAAAGTATATAGTCATTGGAAACAAGCCGAATCAATGTATTTTTATTTTTTATTTTTTTTATTATTTTTTTTTTTACACAAAGAAATTGAATTTACAAAGCTGAAAAGCACAAGCGATCCCGATCCATGGCCTAATCTACGTACGCAAGCCACGCAGCCCCTACGCATTGTATGTGAATGTGAATGTGAATGCTCTGGGCAACGGTATCACCTGCAAGCTACGTAGATGACGGTTTTAAACGCAAACTCTCTGGAAACGAGCGTGAGTTTGCGTCGAAAATAAATGTACGTGCAAGACAAACACTCCCCCCCCCTAAAAAAGTGTGTGCGCGCGAGAGAGAGACGCACAGCAGCGTTGCTTTCTAAACTCGGATCCTTCGGCAGGAAGTGACAACACGGCGGCGCCGCAGCCTCGCTCGCTCGCTCGCTCGCTCGCGCGCTCGCCGCCGCCTCTGTCTCCGCTCCACGTGCCCATCGCTGCTGCCAAAGCTAATTGTAGCCGCCGACGTGTTCATCAAAGGTGTCGGCGCATTTTCGGTGCCGCTTAATTTTAACGAGACGCGCTCTCCGCCGGAGGAGTGTCATATTTTAATTGGCCCGAAACAGAATTAAGGCGGCGAGCGGAGCGCCGCACTGACAGGTATTAATTACCTTCTGTCTAATGGCTCCCGAGCTCGGCGCCCGCTCGCTCGCTCACTGGCGCTCAACACTATTCTTGCACCCACTGGCACGCGCACACTCGCACAATCTGCTCTCATCGCTCTCCGCACACCATGAGTTTGTCCCCCAGTCGAGCTGTGCTGAGGCGAGCGTGTTATTTTTTTCCCTCTCTTCTGCAGCAGCAGCTCCAGCAGCTCCACTCAGCTGTTGGCATTCAAACACACTGCTCGGATTTATTTGATTGACTTTCTTTTCTGGTTGAAATGCATTTAAAAATATATATATAAAAAAAATCAGTTCTCAAGGAAAATTGGGACCAACAAAGCGGCGTTTTTCACATTGTTCAAATCCCACACCAACCAACCAACCAACCAAACACCTTTTAGCCCAATAATGACAACACGGTCTCTTCATTTATTTATAATCACTCGGTGTGAAACCTGCGGCTCTTTAGACGCACACGAGGCTGCTATCCTGCGAGGAACGGAGGGAGGCAAGTAGGCGTGCAAGCCCTTTTTAAAGCACACTCACTGCACAATGGGATGTTATTTTGAAGAAGGAAAAAAAAAAAAAAAAAACCCTGTGAAGTGAAATTGAATCATTTTTCACAGCAGACCTGACATCTCACGGCACACTCGTGTTTGAAAAACACTGAAATAATCTGTTTTCAAAGTTCTATTTGACCAAAATCCTGGCTAACATCCAACCGCCAGTCGTCTGTACCCGCTTTCTCCAGAACCCAGTGTGCGGGAGACCTGCAGGAGGCAACACACGTTTGCTAAAAATATTTTCGTTTTGTCATGACAACTAGACAACTGCTTGAAGCAGTTGATTAAAACAAAACAAAAAAAAAGTCCACAAAAGTTTGGATTAAATGGGATATTGTAGCTAAAAGGGAATTTAGAAATGTATTTTAAACGTCAAAGGAAAACATCTGGCGGCAAAAAGCTGGTAAACTTGCTTTGAACTGCCCGTGTTGTTGTGTGGATGTGAAGAGGCGTGGACAACATTCACACCTTCCACCTTTTTTTTTATACACAGTTTTGATCCACCACCAACCAGAAGCTGCGAACTGCTCCAACCTGCCTGGCAACAGTGGTGTTGGTACACATTGTTTACCTGCAGTGGTGGAGAGTTTCATTGAAAATAAACGCGTGTGTGTGTGTGTGTGTGTTTGAGACTGTGTAGAACGCCGCCTTACAAATGGATTGAAAGGTCAAAGGATTCAAACGTTCCATGTTAGCAAACGTGGCCACAGCAAAAAGCCTCACGCTGCATCTTCTTCTCTAAACTCCCCCTGAACTACAGTTCTGGCAGCAGGCTGTAAACACAGGGCTAAACCTGCTGTTTCCTGGGGATGCACAGAGTCTGGGGTAGCGGTGGGAAAACTTATTCACTGGTGGGTTCTGGAGCAGCAGATGGATGCAGTGCTTTGATGACCCACCTCACTATGGGATGTGTGCAAAGCACGTGCCTCAATGTCAATTGAAAATGAGCAACACGATCAGTGTCTTTGAAGTGTTTACAGTATTTAGCTCTTTATCGAAATGACTCTTCAAACACTGCAAGAAGGATCAAATCCAACTATTTCCTTCCTTTACTTATCATTATTATTATTTATTATTAAATAATATCATTTCTTCAAGTTCCACTGGCCGGATTAAACGTTTCACGAGCCGCGTATGTGGCCCCCGGACCGTAGTTTGCCCATGCCAGGGAGTCCAGGATGGTGACTGATGCACACCTGACAGCGCGCCTGCGCTGCATCCACCACCTGTAAACGGCCTCAAACCATTTGTTCCTTTTCTGAAGCGGAAGCCACGGCTCGCACGCCGACGTGTCGGAATCTTTCCGCGCAAAGCGGTGCCGAAATGAACGCGGCCGCTTTCAGCGGCTTACATTGCCCGCGTCGGTCCGTTTGTGCGCGCGTGTGTTGTTGGCTGATATTGTGTGTTTTCTCCGCGGGCCTCCTATGTGTGATGTTTTTTTACCCCCCCCCCCCCCGCACATATCTTCCCTCTCCATAGAAGCAGGATGCCTGAAATAGCAGTGATTGACAGCTATAGAGACTCAGTTACTATAACAACTACCTCCCGGCTCTCATGGGCTCCCTCTCTCCTCCTCCTCCTCCCTCCATCCCTCTCCTCTCCTCTCCTCTCCTCAGTCTCTTTCACCATCTCTCCAGTTTTTAACCCTCCGTCACCACCACCTCCTACTCCTCCTCCTCCTCCTCCTCCTCCCCTCACTCATGTGCTCGTGTGGGTGTAGAGGGAGAGAGATTATGAAAAGGAACTCGACGACGGCAATATTCCTTGGCGGCAGCGAGATGTTTGTGTTGCGAGATGGAGTCCTGGCAGCAGTTATTGGATCTAACCTGTGTGGGTGGGCTGGCGGTGGGCGGCCGTGGGAAGATGAAACACGCTTACACAACACGGCCAAATAAGCCCTTCTTTCTTTTCTCCTAATACTCCCCGAGCCCCCCCCCTACCACCACCACCACCACCACCACCACCTTCTCCTCTTCGTCGTCTTTCCGCTTCTCTGCTGTTATTTTTGTTGTGCGTGTTCCTGTGTCAGGTTGAGCCGCTCCGCTTGTGTAACCGAGTCACAGTGCGTGCATGCCTGCGTGGGTTGCCAGCCTGTGCGTGCGTGCGTGCTCACTCTTGTGTCAGGAAGTGGCCACCAGAGAGGACGATGATGATGATGATGATGATGATGATGATGATGGGGGGGGGGAGGGGGGGGGGGAATTTCAGGCGGCGCGCGCTGGAATCCGGTGCGACTGACACCGGAGAACGTGACAGTGGATGGGACGGCTCGGTGTGAGTGTGTTAGGTGTTAAGCGTGCGTGTGCGTGCGTGCGTGCGCAAGGGGCGAGAAGGAGACGGACGTCATCGGCGCCACCTGCTGTCGCGCGCCGGCCAAAGTCCAGACGCGCCGACAGCCCAGGCAGAGGCCACCGCCGTCTCCCAGTAATGATATGATTTACTTAACCTTCTTATACAACACACACGCACACACGCACACACACACACGCACACCGTACCCTCTTGTCAGGGACCAACCCCCGCCCCCCCCCAGCCCCAGCCCCCCCCACACCTCCTCTTTCATCTGTGCGTCATGACGCGGGCCGAGAGGTCTGAAGAAAACAAGCTGGCAGAGTCGGCCATGCCATAACAATGCAGCACCTGTCACTGTGTGTGTGTGTGTGTGTGTGTGTGTGTGTGTGTGTGTGTGTGTGTGTGTGTGTGTGTGTGTGTGTGTGTGTGTGTGTGTGTGTGTACCTGTGTGTGTGAGTACATGTGCGTGCAGCTGCCTCGGGGCGTCTGTCATCGTAGGGAGCGGGTGGGGGAGGCGGGGGGGGAGGTGGGGGGGGGTGTGTGACATGCCACAGCCTTACTGTAAATACGAAGGCACATGGAGCTGTCAGTGCAGGAGCTATCATCATAATTTGATTTTTTTTTTTTTTTTTTTTTTTTTTTAGCCCTTCCCACCTGTAAATATTTTCTTAAAGGTTCCTGCACACCTGCTGCACCTGAGTCCCTCTCTCACCCACTTCCTCCCTCCTTCTAGACACTTCAATTGATCGCCCGTCTCAAACCCCCCCCCCCGTGGCAGCAAATGAGGCTGAGGGTCTCGGTGCCGGCGTGACCTCTGCACCGCCAGCCGCTGCTCTAACGAGCCCGGCCGGGGGGGGCCGCCGGGCTCGGCCCTGATCAATGGGCCGCGCCCGGCGGTAATAATAGAGCGCCTCCCCCGGCCGTCAGCCGGGTGAGAGTGCCTTTATTTAGCCAGCGCGGCCTCTCGTTGTCAAATTATGGAGCTCGCTCCGCTCCCGAGTCTCCGCCGCTCGCCGTCAACCTCGGCGCAACTCTGAGGACGTTTGTGCACCGTTTGCAGAAAGGGAAAAAAAAAAGAAAAAAAAAGGAAAAGGGTGACAATTTAGAATTAATTAGTCTTGGATGAGGAGAAGGTGGTGGGGTGGGGGGGTGGTGCAGGGGGGAGCCGCAGCCCATAATAAGACATTTAAAACGGAATGGGATCTGGTATCCAAGCGCATGGTCTCCATAGAGACCGTTGCTATGACTGGAAGAAAATCTCACCTCATTAGGAGCCAAAAAAAAAATATATATATCTATATGCGCCCGTTTGTGTGTGTGTGTCTGTGCGTGTGTACATTTATATATGTGGCTGTATTTAAGAATATATAAATATAAATAGCCACGTGCAAAACTTAACTTGTGGCTGTACAGAGGAGGAGGAGGAGGAGGAGGAGGAGGAGGAGGAGGAGGAGGAGAAGCGGAGCTCACGTGCAGCCTGACGCTGGCCTGAGCGAGTGTGTGAGGGAGAGGAGGAAACAATTAACACACACACACACACACACACACACACACACACACACACACACACACACACACACACACACACACACTGGTGTCTCATAAATGTCAACAGGCTTCTTAGAAAGTGTTTTTTTTCTTCTTCTTCTTTTTAAAAAGAAAACCTGAAACAATCCTGCGTGCATTGAATGGCGCTGCGTTCACGCTCCGCGATGGAACAAAGAGCAATTGTGAAGATGAAAAATGGAATCACAGCACACACACACACACACACACACACACACAGTGACAAGTGCACCGCCGCCTGCACTGGCCGCCACCAGTGCAAATGGCTCCTTCGCATAAGCCCATTTTTTTCTTCTTCTCATTTCTCTCTCATAATCTCAAAAGCTGCGGCTCATTATACAGCGCCAGCGTTGAGTGGAGGTTGGGGGAGGAGGTGGAGGAGGACGGGGGAGGGAGAGGGGGTGGAGGAGGTTTGCTGATGGGAGGGAAAAGTCTGGAAAAAGAGTGCAAGAGTCCAACTCTCCAGCAGACTCCCTCCAGGTCGCTGCTGCTGCTGCTGCTGCTGCTGCTGTTACTGCTGCTGCTGCTGCTGCTACTGCTGCTGCTGCTGCTGCTGCTGTTACTGCTACTGCTGCTGCTGCTGCTGCTGCTGCTACTGCTGCTGCTACTGCTGCTGCTGCTGCTGCTGTTACTGCTGCTGCTGCTGCTGCTACTGCTGCTGCTGCTGCTGCTGCTGCTGCTACTGCTGCTGCTGCTGCTGCTGTTACTGCTGCTGCTACTGCTGCTGCTGCTGCTGCTGTTACTGCTGCTGCTGCTGCTGCTACTGCTGCTGCTGCTGCTGCTGCTGCTGCTACTGCTGCTGCTACTGCTGCTGCTGCTGCTGCTGTTACTGCTGCCACTGCTGCTGCTGCTACTGCTACTGCTGCTGCTGCTGCTGCTGCTGCTGCTACTGCTACTGCTGCTGCTGCTACTGCTGCTGCTGCTGCTGCTGCTACTGCTGCTACTGGAGCTGCCAGCGCCTGGAGGTCTGCAGCTCCCACATAAACCTTTGTTGTCTGCACCTCTTCACTTCCTGTCTGTCACTTCCTCTTCCTCCGCAGCCCACCGCTGCTCTTCTCTCTTGCTGTGCGTGTGTGTGTGTGTGTTCTCAAGCGAGACAATACCTTCAGATGCAGCCTGCTTGCTTGTTTGACCGTGAGTCCCTGTGTCTCTGGGACGGCTGAGGGTCTGCTGGCTGACCAGCAGCAGTGCGTTGGCTCAAGATTCAAGATGCTTTCCCCCCTCTTTTCCCCGACTCTGGTCTTCCAGGTCCAGTCATTAATATCTACCAGCATCTAACGCTTCAGTCGGGGATGGGCAAACTTTCTGACTGGTGGGGCCGCAGTGAGCCACCTCATAGGAGAAATAAATATATCATGGGAGATATTGGAAAGCATCAGAACCAAATGAGTGTCTTTGCAGCCCCACGGTGTTTGGCTCTTTGTCCAAACGACTCTGAAAACACTGACGAAATGCATGAACTACGGCTATTTAACGACTTACTGACTATTGCTATGAGCTCTTCGAGTTCAGCGGGGCCCGTTAAAATGCTAACCGGGCCGCGTATGGCCCCCGGGCCGTGGTTTGGCCACGCCCGGTGGGTTAAGAGCGTAGACTGTCCTCAGTGGTGTCAACGCAAAAGCCCCCTGTTTCCTTAATGTCGCCCACTTGATGTCAGAGTGGCTGCTGCCACACTGATGCAAAGCGGATCTGCTCTCTATGTAAATATTGATGCTCATCACCGTCATCGGCATTTGCAAAGCAAACGGTCGTTGTTGTTGTTGTTGTTGTTGTTTTGTTTTTTCCCGAGGATTTTATCCAACTTAAAAAGAAAAACAGGACAAGAAAACAAACTCCAGTCCATTTATTACGCCAATAGACCCCTTTGAAATGCCACACACTGGGGCCCTTTTCAAAATGCGGCGTTATGCAGATGCAATGATAATGATGATGACTTTGAAAAAAAAAAAGGGAGAAAAAAAAAAACAACAACAACCCTGCGAGTTATGGATCCATAATTTGCATCGCTGGATAAACACCGCGCTCCTCTCATCATGAGCAGCGGCGGCATCAGTAGCAGCGGCGGCGGCGGCAGCGGCGGCGGCTGTGCAGCAGGCCGGCGGGTCAATGAGGGGAGACACACACACACACACACACACACACACACACACACACACACACTTACACTCTCTCTCAGTCCCAATGCAAAATAAAAGCCCGTCTCTCCTTTTTCTGTTCTTCAAAGCTAAACGGTTCTTCCCTTCCCTTCCCTTCCCTTCCTACCACCACCACCACCCAACACCATCCTCTACGCCCCCCCCCCCCACCACCACCACCACCACCACCACTCTTTTTTCTTTCTCTTCTTTCTTTCTTTTCAGCGCCACTGGTGAACGGCGTGTTTTCAAGCAGCGAACAAAGGTGTCTGCGAGCGTCTGGGAGAGAAATGACAAAGTGCGACAAGCGATGGAGATGGTGTGTGTGTGTGTGTGTGTGTGTGTGTGTGTGTGTGTGTGTGTGTGTGTGTGTGTGTGTGTGTGTGTGTGTGTGTGTGTGTGTGTGTGTGTGTGGGCTGTTTCTAATTGAAGGGGCTGTTTGATTCCCCTCCTCCTCCTCCCCTCCCCCCCCCCCCCATCCCTCTGAAGACCTGTCAAAAAGGAAGACGGCAAAACGCACGCGGTGGAGGGATCGGCGGAGCGAGAAGAGAGGGAGAGAGGGAGAGAGAGGGAGAGAGAGAGAGGAGTGGAGTGATGTGTTGCTGGTGGAGATGGAGAAAAGGGCGTTTAGCGAAAAGAAGAGGGGGAGGAGGAGGAGGAGAAGGAGAAGAAAGAAGCAGAGAGTTTACGCCCACCGGCTGAGCGCGCGGAGGAGAGGAGGAAGGCAGCGTGAGAGCCTGTCGAACATCCGCTGCAGACCGCGAGCCCACGCGCACGCGCGCGCAGATGCACCAACGCACACGCGCTCAAGTCTCTCTCTCTCTCTCTCTCTCTCTCTCTCTCTCTCTCTCTCTCTCTCTCTCTCTCTCTCTCTCTCTCTCTCCCAGCCAGGTGCGGGGTGAACTTCCTCCCGTCACCTCGGAGGAGCACACACGTGTCCTTCGCGCGTCCGGCTTGCCTGCGCAGGCAATCACGTTGTTATTGTTAAGATGTTCTTTTTTTTTTTTATTGTGAAAATAATAATGATTTTTATTTCTTTTACGCACTCCGGCCCTCGTCCGCAGGATGATCCACGGTGACTCACCTCCATTGATTGGAGGGTTGAGGGAGGACTCTTCTTCTCAGGGTCTGCATCCTCGGAAGCATGCTTTTGAAGGCCAGTTGCGTCACAGCACTGCGTGAAGGCTCGTCCCAATTGCCAAATATCCGAAAATGCGCCCTCGGAGTGCGCGCTATTGTTAGCCCATTCCAAGGCTGCACCGCTACTATCCTTCGCGTCCTTCTGTATCCCACGATGCTTTGCGTGCTGCTGCAAAGCATCCTGGGAAGTCAGCTGAAATTAGCGCCATCTACTGGCAAAGACACCACGTATAAATTTAAGTATTGAAATTTCACATGAAATATTCCGTTTTTAACGCAGGGTTTTTACTTATTCGAACATCCAACGGCATTGTTAGAAGGCTAACCAATGGTTAGCTTGATGCTATGAAAACCTCACTTCCGGGGTTGGCCAGCAGGAGGGAACGGCGGGGACGCAACCAGGAAATACGCCGAAGGCTAGACCGTCCCGTGTGGTTACCGGGGGAGGCGGGGTTTGGTCCGTCCTAGGCCGGGTCCTTGGGAGGACGCTTCCTTCAGACGGAGGACGCTTCCTTCGAAGGGTGCAGACCCTGAATTGAGACACAGCCATCGTGTGTGTGACTTTCAACGCTTCCGTTTCCCGTTTAGGCTGCTGCTGCTGCTGCTGCTGCTGCTGCTGTGACGCACTGCACCTGAATCCGGCTCCCACGTCAGGGCGCCCTCAGGTGCCTACAGGGGCGGAAGTGACAGAAGTGCTTCCTATAGGCCACGTGGGCGGCGGCAATAAGTAGACACCTGGAATGACCGCGCAGCGGTTTACATCATTCTGATTGTTGCTGTACTATTTTTTTTATTATTATTGTTTGTTCAATGCTCATAGTAATTGTGAACCTGTGCCAACTTGTTCCTACTGTCCTAGGATCAGGGTTAGTGTTGCAAAATGTAGATATTTGAGTGTCTTGTTTCCACCAAGAACAAAATCCATCATCATCGACATCATCATCATCATCATCATCATCATCATCATCATCATCATCACCGTCAACTTTATTTATATGGCACATTTTAAAAACCACAGGCGTAGCCAAAGTGCTGTACATTGGGGCACACAAATAATTTAAACAATTGAGATTAGAAGCATAACACAAGCATAAGGACAAAACAAGAGAAACAAACTGGCTCACGGCGAGTGCTTTCTTCCAGGAAGCCAAACAGAGTGTCTTAAAATGTATTGAAAGAATGAAATCCGGGCCAATCGTCAAGTCAGAAATACATTTTATCTTGAAATACAAAAGGTGGTTTGGTCACATGATCCCCCCCACCATGGAGGCCACCATGTAGCTCCGCCCCTGCTCAGGTACCCTCCCTCCACCGTCCCACCATTGCCCCGCCCCCGCCCCTCCTCCCTCCAAGACCAAATCGTTCAGCTTGCCTTGATGCCACCGCCCTCCCACTGTGGGCGCTAAATGTAGCGGTGAGCGACGCCGCTAATTAGCGCCGCAAATCCTCATGAAGGGGCCTCGCTAGTGCCGCTGGAGCCTCCTCCTCCTCATCCTCCTCTTCCTCCTCCTCCTCCTGGGGGCCCGCTTCTGCACCACCACCACCACCAACAACAACCCCACTTCACCCCCCAACCCTTCTCATCTCCTCAGCGACTCTGTAGCTCTGAAAGAAGCATTAGATCTACTCCACTGTACGAGCAAATGATGCAAAAAAAAACGGTCCGTGACATCCGCCTGCAGCCGCCCAATGAGATCAGTCGGCTCGGCGTTACCCCACAGACGGTGTTGTGATGCAGAACCGTTGCTGTGGGTTGGATGGCGAGACTATTTTAGGACGCAACCCTTCCCGCTGATGTTTGAGGAGCTTCTCACTGCGGCAAACAAGTTCATGTGAGTGACATTGATAGAAAGGCAACAATTCTGTTGTTGTTGGTTGGTTGGTTGGTGGTGGTGGTGGCGGTGGGGGTGGCGGTGGGGGCGTGTAGTGGCTGGATGAACGGATTTGTGTCTTAAAACATGGATGGATTTAATCGAATGGGATTTAGCGTCACTGTCAGATGCATGTGGTGGATATTGAAGCTGCCATATCACGCAAAATCTGCCAGAACACTGCTGACTGTGATCTTGGTCTCTGGTGGAAAGCTGTCCTCCTCTGTGATGACACTTCTGTATTCACATTCTGTATGGTCACTTCCTGACGCCTGCGCATCCATCCGCTCGTCCTCTGTGCAACACGTCTTCGCTTTGCTTCTCCTGCGTCTCTTCGCATGACGCAGTTCTCCACCGTCGGCTTTGTTTTTTCACCTTCGGCCTCCCGTCTTCTCCATCCAGGTGGGCTCCGTCTCAGTGCGTCATTGGTCAATGGTTATGGAACACGCGGTGAAAGACCAACCCACCTGAGGGGCGGAGCCTCATTAAAAATGCCTCCCTAAACTCGAAAGCCAAAATGTACTTTACTCTCAGTGGGGACTCAGTGCGCTTCCTGCCTGTCGTGTTGGGAACAGCAGCAGCAGCAGCAGCAGCAGCAGCAGGGAGCCTCCGCTCAGCAGGTTCGGCTCATTTAGCCCAAAACATGACCCGCGCTATTCCTCTCACCGCAAGCCGTGTTGCACAAGGAGGCAGAAATCATAAAATGTAGTTTTCTTAATTAGAATAAATGGCAACTGAAAGACGGAGCTCCGCTGCTGCTGCTGCTGCTGCTGCTGCTGCTGCTGCTGCTGCTGCTGCTGCTGCTGCTGCCGCTCCTGCTGCCGTGACTGCTGCTCCTGGCTGAGGTTGGGAAGCAGAAGGAAGGACTATTTGTCTGTTTCTTGTCTGTGGCTGTCTAGTCACCCAGCCACACGCTCCATCATGCTTTAAATATTCATACCCCGGGCCGCTGAATATTCATGAGAGCCCGCATTAATATTTATGATCCTCACTTGTTGAGGTGTCACTCGATCTCTTGTACACACACACACACGCACACGCACGCACTCGCACCCCTTGCCCTCGTGTGGGCGCGCACACACACACACACACACACACACACACACACACACACACACTCAGGCATTTAGCACATGGCCATGATCAAAGCCGGAGAGCCGCGTCGACATCATCGGATTGAGAGGCGGCGGTGTGAGTTTCCAGCGGTATGGCGGTAAACAAAACCTCCTGCCCTCTATTTGTAATCAGGCGAGGCCGTCCAATCCCGCCGACTGTCTGCTCACTCTCGAAAAAGTGAAAGCATGTGGTGTCGCGCGGTGACAGGATGTGTCTTTGTGCGGCAGGCCGCGTAATAAATCTGAAGCTGCAGCCGCTGCAGCCAACTGCTGGTGACCTCTGTCAAATCTCCTGCCCGCTGCCTTAAAGGGTCGCCGGTGTTTCGCCGCATGGCAAATCATGTTTCAACTGGTCACAGACACAATCACATTTGTTCAATGACGTATGTGTCGAGTAAAGCCTTTGAAAACCCCTCGTAAAAAGCGATAGATAAAGGAAATGCATTCAAAACCTGTTTCGTGTGACATTCTAATGTGCGTCCGTCCGTCTTGAAAAGCTCCAATCTAAGTCTCAGTCAGAGCATGACTGGACGCTAACATGGGGCCTCTCATGATCAGCACTGGGCCACATTTTCAGTTTTCAACCCTGGCAACACACTGCACCATGACTTTGCTGCATGCCAGGTGTCTACCTCTTGCACAAACAGGAAGCTCTGTGCAGTTCCCAGCTGGTTTTTGTTGACGTTATTAAAAAAAAAAAGAAATCTGACTGACTTCCTTAAATGTGACAGACAGTTTCGTCCAATCACCCTCCACTTATTTTTTTTTTTCTTATCCCAAATAGATGCAGCAGATTTGCAAACATTCTATTTTGGTGACGTCAGCTTGGCGACCATGCTGGCTCAAGTGAAGCCAAATGCACTTTGTAGGCCATAAAGACCTCATAGTTCTGAAGTCTGTGAGCACAACTGGAGTCCTCTGAAGCCAGCGGGTGTGACTGCAGCTGCGTCGGCCCCTCTTTCTTTCTGTTTCACTTTCTCTCTCGGCAGAAGAGTGCAAACACTTGATGTGTTTGCAGGCAAATATTGGTTCTCATATAGACTCCGTGTCCGGCTGCGAGGAACCACATCACGCGTCTACCGGAAGAGGTTCACCTTCCCTGAGAAGAGCTGCATCAATCCCTCTTCCAGTAACAGCCGTCGAAGTGCCTCAGCAAAACACTGGCACTGATGTAATAGCATGACAAGGTTACACACACACACACACACACACACACACATATAAACACACGGTCAGCTGTGCACTTTCTAACTCGGCGCTTTTATATAACTAACCGCAAGTGCAGTGGTATTTCTGTGCACGCGCAACAAGCGCCACTGAGTCTGTGTGTGTGTGTGTGTGCGTGCGCGCGCGTGCGTATGCATGCCAGCCATACTTCCAGAATCAGCACACAGCAGGTGTGTGAGCGCGTCGCTCTGCGAGTGCGTCTGTTACTGGCACCTTTTCAGAGCAAAACTCTCGATGAAATGCACACCGCCCCGCTGGAGCGTGGAGGGAGGACTTTGAAATACATAAGGAGAGAAATGTTCATTGCACGTTGCCACGCTGTTTCCTCATGTTCCAATGTTTCAAATGTTTCAATCAAGTTTGGTTGAAAGGTGACGTCAGCGTTGCAAAAGGTGGGGGTGTGTGTGTGTGTGTGTGTGTGTGTGTGTGTGTGGGGTGTGTGTGGACCTGGCGGTTTGCGATGACGCACATCCTGGCGACGCACATCGCCCCAAACTCATCTGATCTGTGGTTTGGTTTGGTTTGGTTTGCACTGTACAGATCACCTGCAGTAAAGTAGAGCGCCGGCTCTGCGACCACATGGGTTCCAACTTTATTGAAGTCAAATGTGCTCCGTCCAAAGAGTCACAACAACGTCTGGTTTTGCAAAACATGTAAAAACAACGCTATAAAAAAAAACTTGTTCCCAGTTGCATTTTAAATACGCAAGGCAAAACTGTTAGACGTGGTCCCCCCCCCCCTCCCTCCTCCTCCTCCTCCTCCTCTTCCTCCTCCAGGCTCCATTTCTCATATCCATAAATTAGCAGCTATATCTTGTGCCATTTTGTCTTTAAATAATGGATTGTATGAAGGACTTTGAAATGAATGAGATTGGAGTTAAGCCGCGCTTGTCCCGTCTCCTGCCACCTCTGTTTGGAGTCGCTTCTTCCAGACCTCCGTGGAACTCTGGAACGTTGTCCGTGTGTAGAAGGCAAAATGCTACAGAGACGGAGCAGATTTTCAAATTAGCCATGAAGCGTGAGAATTAACAGGAAGTTGTGTTTCTGGGAAGTGTACATTTGTCAGTCATGAATAAAACATGAAATCCTCACTTGGAAAAAGATCTCTGTGTCCAATCTTATTTTGGAGTTTTTGCATTTGGGTTCTTTTCATGTGAATGTTTTCCTACATTACCTCGAAATAAAGATCTCTCATCCGAATGAATGGGAGTTGGTCGGGTGCCTCGCAGCCCTGACTGAACCTGAAAAAAGGGCCCATCGCCCATTCTTCAAATTAACAACCTAAGAATAACACGCTTTTCCAATATTCGAAAGCAGTTTTTGGCCTGCAGAGTAGCGGGGCCAACGGGCCTGCAAATTCCCTCATCAAATCCCCCGTCCTGTAAAAATAACCTTTCTAATAGCCTGCTCTGTATATTCATTAAGTCTTAATTTAAGCACCGATGGAGGGGGAAGTAGTCAGATGCTTTGAATTAAAGGAGGCAATAACCCAGTTTAATATAGTGTCAAGCAAAAGGGAAATGACACTAATTACTTCAAGTAAAATGGAGTTAATAGGAATGCAAAGGCAGGCAGGCAGGCAGATAGATAGATAGATAGATAGATAGATAGATAGATACTGTAGATAGAAAGATAGATAGATACTGTAGATAGATAGATAGTGTAGATAGAAATATAGATAGATAGATACTGTAGATAGATAGATAGTGTAGATAGAAAGATAGATAGATAGATACTGTAGATAGATAGATAGATAGATAGATAGATACTGTAGATAGATAGATAGTGTAGATAGAAATATAGATAGATAGATACTGTAGATAGATAGATAGTGTAGATAGATAGATATAGTGTGATGGCCGAGCCTTTATTTTTTGGATAAATAAATCAATTTTTCTCGGTCCCTAGCTACATAGCTAGATAGATACATACAGTAGGTAGTGGCTGTAAATCAATCTATGCTAAAAGAAGAGATAACAACTAAGTTAGCACTAGCGTGTTTTTGGCTAGCGGTAGGTAGGCTGCATAGTGTAACTTTCCTCCTGGGTGAATGACTGCTAGCATTTATTTATTTCAGTTGCTAAATTCAGCTGTTGCAACCAAGGGAAAGCAACGATGGAGATGTTCTTCTTCTTTTTTTTTTTAAATCGACTTTTATTATTGACGTGGAGGAGGAGGACGAGGAGGACGAGGAGAACGAGAAGTGACCGTGTCCAAAAACGGGAGCCACGGACAGCTCTCGTGCATTCCTCGCGTGCGTGCGTGCGTGGGCGCGTGGCTCCGGGAAGGAGCCGCTGCCACTCCACCGCCTCTTCCCCCCCCACACACACACACCTCCCTCCCTCTTCCCCCCCTCTGCTCCTCCCTCCCTCACCGCACCGCCGGAGACGGGCAAAAGGCGGAGGAGGAGCAACGGAGCTCGCAGTCAACAGACACGGAACAGCCGCGGGTCGTCGCTTCGTCTAAACAACACGGGAGGGCGGCAGGAGCCACAGGCAGGCAGGCAGGCAGGCAGGCAGGCAGGCAGCCGAGCCGAGGCGAGACACCCCTTCAGCCGCTGACCACGGTAAGATTCACGGACACTCGCTGTCGCACCACGGCGACATCCGTCCGCCCGCGGTGACAGTTAACGGCCACCGGTACCAGAGATCCCTCCGCCACCGCGGCTGCCGTCCCGATATCAACCCCGCGACCACAGGTGGAGATGGAAATTCGAGAATTACGACCATTAGCTCTCAATCAATCGATCTGTTTGGTGTTATTTTTTAAATGGGGGGAGGTGCGACAAGCTAACTGCGCCCCGGAGCTGAGCTGAGCGGAGCGGAGCTATCAGTCGCATCACCCCCTTCAGGCGCCAGCATTAGCGGCGCCGAATGGATGAATGACGGGGCTAATTTGGTACTCTCAGGAATTAGAATTGTTTTTTATTTCTTAACATTGATCTAACGTTGCTTTTTTTTTTTTTTTTTTTTTAATCGTCAAATGTATTTGTCACGTTAGGAGGTTAAACCCCGGCAAGTTTTGAGCAGCGTTTCTAACTTCCTATTGGGGGTGGCGCGTGCGTAAAAATGTCCGTTTTTTTTCCCGCATAGTTCTGTTTTCTTTTTTTTTCTTTTTTTTTTTTTTTTTTAAAAAAAACGGTCTTATTTATTTATTTATTTATCTGAAATGCCGCCGGTCGGAGGGCGTGTTGAGCCGGTGCCACCTCTTGACAGCGACAGTGAAGTCCGGGAGCAGAAGGTCCATGCGTGCCCCCCCCCCAACCCGGGGTAAAAATAGCCCGGTGTGTCAGCTTAGCCTGGGTCAGGGTAATGCGACACACACATGCACATGTCCATGCAGGCCGCCGCGCTCCGGCCGGCACACTTCTTCCCACCGGTTCCTCTGCATTTAGCCGCCCGGCAGGGAGGCAGGGAGGGAGGGAGGGAGAGTCCGGCACAGAAAAAGTAGACCCCCCCCCCCCACCCCCCCCTTACTGTCCGGGTTCATGTGGGTCAGCGAGTAGGATGACACAAAGTTATGCACGAGATTCAGGACACCTGTTTGTTTACCCCACCAGAATCGGTCCCACTTGGTGCTTTTTATTGTTCCGCGTAAATCCCCTTTTACGCTTTTATTTTAATTTATTTTTTATTTTTTTTAATAATGCAGCCACTTGCACGCCTGCTTTGCATGCTCGCGTTTAATGTCTCGTGTCGGCGGAGTTTTTGGGGGAGCTCAGCTGCAGAGCGCGCGAACAGCTGTCGCAGCCGCAAGACTCCGTGGCAACAAGCGGCGGCTGCTGCTGCTGCTGCTGCTGCTGCTGCTGCTGCTGCGGCTGCCCAGGTGGCTCGGAAGGACGACGTAACCTCAGTGTGACTTGTGTGTGGCGCCCCACTTTTTGCGTTAAAGAGAGAGAGAGAGAGAGAGAGAGAGAGAGAGAGAGAGAGAGAGAGAGAGAGAGAGAGAATTTAAAAAGCGGGTCATGGTAATAAATGATCGGAGCTGTGCACTTGGCTCGAGTGCAACGCGGACGGACGGTCGTGCCAAACGTGCCCTGCGCAGGGAAGGCGGTGATGCACAGATGCATTAGATGGCAGACAGGTATCTCGCTCATCCTGTGTATTCATGCGTTAGACTCGCTCGTGCATGAATATGCGCAGAGGATTATTGTAGGATGCGGGAGGTTGAAGTGAATGACGAGCAAACTGTGCAGAGTTCGACTCAAACACTGATGTTCAGTTATTGTTTTTAAAAGCAGGCACAGTCGCTCTCTGCTCCTCCGTTCCTTCCTTCCTTTCCTTTCCTTTCCTTCCTTCCTTCCTTGCTTGAATCCTTTCCTAATGAGCTCCGAGCTGAGGGAGGAAAGATGAAACCCCCCCCCACCCCCCCCCCCACACACACACACACCCTCAAATCCCGCTGCAGCCTCAGAGACCAAACATAAACGCTTGTCTGTGGTTATAAGCGGTGAGGCTTTCTGCTTGCTTTTCCCCCGTTTCCTCTGGCGAGCAAACAAAGACAGACAGCCAGGACGGACAGACAGTTGGGAGAGACGGACGGACTGGACAGATTTTCCACTGAGGCTGCATGGTGGGCGATAGATGTGGGCACAGAGGACTCCGATAATTGCGGCTCAGGTATTCAAAGACAGCGTTTTCAATGGTTGTAATTACACACTGGACAGGTATTGGGCTTCAGCACTTAAAATAACTTGGCTCAGGCCACAATGGCCACAAGGGGGGCGGGGGGGGAGAGAGAGAGAGAGAGGCTGCTGGATAATTTCCCACTGGCCTGCCTGCCTGTGTGTGTGTGTGTGTGTGTGTGTGTGTGTGTGCACGAGCCAACAGCGAGGCGTCCTGCTGCGTCGGTGTCTCTGAGGCTGCAGCTTCCTCCAGCGAGAGCAGCAGATGGATGATGATGTAGCGGGTACTGGCGCTCCCAGCCTCCCGCCGCCATCCGTCACGCGCTAATGATCATGTCACACCTTCCCCCTGGGCGGCCGGCCGGCCAGCCGGGCTGCTTCTGCAGCGCTCAGCTACGAGAGGGAAAGAATAAAAAATAAAAAAAAACCCTGCTAGCGGCGCTTCAAAATCCCCCTTTTCACGGCCCGACGGCTGAAAGAGCCCACGGACAAACTGCAGCACCGTCTCCTCTGTCACACCTCCTCCTCCTCCTGCTCCTTCCCCTCCTCCTCCTCCTGCTCCTCTACCAACTCCTGTTCCTCCTTCTTCTCCTTTTCTTCCATCTCCTCCCTCTCCTCATTCTTCTCCTCTTCTTCTACAAACTCCTTCTCCTCCTCCTCCTGCTTCTCCTTCCTCTCCACCGCCTCCATCTCCTCCTCATTCTTCTCCTCCTCCACCTGCTTCTCCCCCACCTCCTCCTCTTCCACCTACTCCTCCTTCTCCTCTTTCTTCTCCTTTTCCTCCTCCTCCTTCTCTTCCTACCTTCCTCTCCACCGCCTCCATCTCCTCCTCATTCTTCCTCATGCTTCCTCCTCCTCTTCATTCTCCTTTTCCTCCTCCTCCTCTTCTCCATGTCCTCAACCTCCTTCCCCTCCTCGTCCTTCACCTCCTCCACCCTCTCCTCCTCCTCCTCCTCCTCTGCCGCCGCTCTGCTTCACCTCTCTTCACCTCTTAAGTCCCTGCAGTGCTCGTCTCTCTCCGTCCTCCTGCATCCATTCGTCTTACTTTCCGCCGTGGCGCCTCGCCGGCTCCTCTCCATCCTTCTCTCTGACTCCGCCCTCCTGTCATCTTCTCCTTCGCTGGGAACCGGCAGCTTTAATCCACTGGAATCCGCAGCTCTCTGCTGTTTTATTCTTCTTGCTTCGGCCCCTGCAGCGCCGAGGTGAGGGTCAGCTGGCTGCACATGGAACTGGCTGGGTTTAACCAGCGTCACAACATCCCGCAGCCTCTCCAGTCATTCTGCCCCCTGGAGGTCACTGAGCGCCCCCCCCCCACCCGGCCACTGTTTTTAGCTGCAGGATCGTCTGCTGCCTTGAAACTTGCTCCAACAAACCGCAGGTTATTTTCTCTGCGAATCAATTATTTATTATGCATCAACTGGGAAATGTACAATTCTACAATTTTGTGTACTATCAGGCTGCAGGGGCAACTTTGCTTTTCCGTGTCTGCAATACTATTTCTATTGACTGATGTCAGCGCAGAAATTGGTCAGATAGTTTTTTGTTTTTTGTTTTTAAATGACATTGACACGCTGAGAGTTTTGCTGCTGCTGCTGCTGCTGCTGCTGCTGCTGCTGCTGCGACTCGCTGAGAATATTTAATCTCTGCGGAATCGCGACTGTCATGTTCTGGGTTTCAGCCGAGCGGCGGGGGAGGTAAACACCGCTTTGCTTTCCTATCTGGAGTGACAGAGGTCCTCCAGCTTTTTTTTTTTTTTTCATATAAAAATGCCTGTTATCTCCAGTCGGGTGTTAAATAACCATGCTGTGGGACTCGCCATCCTCTCAGCTCATTATTCTGGCCCGGCGTTACAGGAATAAGCGTCCCCGGGAGCTCTGCCTCACAGCAGAGTGCCTCCCCGCTGAACGCAGGTGGCTCATCGGGAGGGATGGTGGAATGCCACTTCCTCTTTGCGTGTGTGTGTGTTGTGTGTGTTTTGTTTGCGTGCGTGTGCGTTTGTCTTTTTGGTCTGGTCGATATTCCCACCAGTGGGATCAGAGACTAAGCCCGGCATTCTTGGAATATCAGTTCTGGCCGAGTGGTTGATGCTCTGCACAGCTGCTGCTTCTAAGAAAAGCTCGAGGACGACACACACACACACACACACACACACACTAGACATCCGCTCACATGAGCCACACATGGAAGATACACGTCCGACCGCAGCGCTGCGTGTGCCTGTCACACACACACACACACACACACACACACACACACACACACACACACACACACACACACACACTCGTGGCGTTGCTTACAGTAATAGACTTTAAGCAGTGATCAACTGTAAAGCCAGCTGCATTTTTGGGAAGCGCAGACAGGTTCACGCATATGACAGTGTGTGCATTTACACATGCGCGTACGTACGCGTGCACACACACACACACACACACACACACACACACACACACACACACACACACACACACACAGCAGCAGCTTAGCCACTCGATGTCACGCCCAGCAGTTATTTACGTGCGGGCAGCTAATACGAGTGTGTGTCGGATTAAAAGAGTGATTAAAAAAAAATAATAGCGTCGTATTTGAATTTTTTACTATTATTTTCATGAAATGTTTCATTTCATTCATTTAGTCAAATCCAAACAATGAGACCCGAACACAAACAGTCTCAGCTCCTGGATGAAAGGAGCAGGAAGAAGAAACCTTATAGCATCGTTGTTCCTGCTGGTAGAGTCGCTGCTAACACTTCCTCCCTTTGGTCTCTCTCTCTCCCTCTCTCCAGGCTTCTCTTCGCTGACCAGCAAAAGAGCGATAGAGGGACGAGCGGCAGCGACGGAGAGAGAGAGAGAGAGAGAGGGAGAGAGAGAGAGAGGGCGGCGGCAGCAGCAGCAGCGGCAGCAGCAGCAGCGGCAGCAGCAGCGAAGAGGATAATTGCGTTTCTTGTTCCCGTGGGAACATGGGATATATGCCCTCATCATTCACCTGTGAGCCTCTCCAATAAACAACTCCAGATAGGTGGGGACAACAACTCTCACACACACACACACACACACACACACACACACACACACACGACAGAACAAAAAAAAAAAGACAGACGGAAGTGAAACAGGAAGTGTCCTCTTCGTGTCCTCCGCCGTTCAGAAGAATGAACGAGGTGGCCGTGCTCTCCCCCCCTGCCGCGCCATGTGACCTGACGTCATGTGACACGGCGGTCTGCCCCTCCTCGCCCTCGCCGCGTCCGTCCGCCTGCAAGCAGAGGAAGGACGAGGAGTGCGAGCACGACGGCAAGAAGGCGGAGCAGCAGGTGAGCGAAAAGGCTCATTAATATTAGAACGATGCACCTCCCCCTCCTCCGCCTCCTGACCAATCCTCTCCCTCCCCCACGCAGAAACACTGTGGCCAGGTGCAGCCAAAGAAAAGAGTCAAGGTAAGCTGAAACGACGGCGGCGCTCATTATTCAGCCAGGCTGCGACATCGATTGCGCCGCACTCTGTGAATCCCCGATATTGTTTTGCCTGCGCAAACAAACGTTGTTTGTTTCAGGCCAAAGGGAGGCTGGTGCGCAGCATGGCGGTCTGCGAGGAGTCGGCGCCGTTTGAAGAGGCCCAGGTAGCGCGCGCGCGCACACACACACACACACACACGTTGTAATCATCATCATCATCATCAGCGTTATTGCCACCCGTGCCTGATTAGCCCTAATTCCTCTCAGGTGTCTCCAGACTCCACCGTCACCACCAGCTGTCACCACGATGAGAGCAGCACCGCCTGCAAGGAGCCGGAGCAGGAGGGAAGTGATCCAAAGAAACCTGCACTGTCCAAAGGTGCGCACGCATCCTCTAACCGAGAGAGAGAGAGACAGAGAGAGAGAGAGAGAGAGAGAGAGAGAAATAATAAAAAATAACAATTGGATGTTCTCTTTGAAGTTCTCTTGGGTTTTTTTTTATATTGCCATGCGCGCTCTGTCTTTTTTTTTTTTCTCATCATTTTTTATTATTTTCTAATGCGATCCTGTGCCTCCTCCCAGAGCCGAGCGTGGAGTACACTGACTCCACCGGCATAGACCTGCTGCAGTTCATCATCGACACGCTCAACAGCAACCCCAGAGACCGCATGATGCTGCTCAAACTGGAGCAGGACATGACCGACTTCATCACCAGCGACAGGTGTGTGTGTGTGTGTGTGTGTGTGTGTGTGTGTGTGTGTGTGTGTGTGTGTGTGTGTGTGTGTGTGTGTGTGTGTGGTATTCCATGGCACGAGCTCCTTCCAGTGCAGGTTAATGAGATTCTACACATTTCATCCAGAGTCACGTGGACGTCTTTGTTCCTCCGCAGCTCCTTTAAGAAGTTCCCTCAGATGTCCTCCTACCACCGCATGCTGGTCCATCGGGTGGCGGCCTACTTCGGCATGGAGCACAACGTGGACCACACCGGCAGGTCCGTCATCATCAACAGGACCAGCAGCACGCGCATGTAAGCAGGGTTTGGGTTTTCTTCCGTCATCTGTGAGAGTGTGTGTGTTTTTTTTAGCATAAAGTGAAAATCAAAGCCGACGTTCCTTCTCTCTCTCTCTCTCTCTCTCTCTCTCTCTCTGTCTCTCTCTCTCTCTCTCTCTCTCTCTCTCTCTGTCTCTCTCTCTCTCTCTCTCTCCCCTGAAGACCGGAGCAGCGCTTCCAGGAGCTGGTGCACAAGGACAAGACGGAGGAGATCCACCACTGGAAGATGATCTTGAAGAGGGACAGCAGCTGCGAGGAGCAGGTCTGCCCGGAGTGTTTTCCCTCCGTAAGTTGAAACGGCCTGCGTCCTATCGGCCGTCCTGACCCGTTTCCCTCTCTCTTCCCCTCCGGCCGGCACCGCAGTCCCGACTTCACCCCCTGCAGGAGAAGCAAAGCAAGTCGATGGAGGAGCGAGAGGAGGAGTACCGGAGGGCGCGGGAGCGGATCTTCAACCGGGAGGTGAGACGGTGGAGACAGACAGGCAGGCAGGCAGACTTGACTGACAGACAGACAGACTGACTGACTCACTCACTCTTCTTTTTTTCCCCCAGCCGCTCTGCAGTCAAGACGGCGCCCACGCAGAAGCCAGGTAGCGCCGCGCGCTGCGTTTTCTCTCCGTCTTGCAGTTTTCACAACGTCACATTTAAACGAGATTGTTGGATCAATTGACGCCTGCGTGCCCGCGTGTGTTTGTTTGCTTTCTTCCAGGGCTGTGGAAGAATACAATCCATATGCAGAGACCCAGAGGAGGAGGCAGCTCTTCAGGTAGGAGCCCCGTCAGCACACACGCAGTCATTTATCATCTTAACCGTGTCAACGGAGCTGCAGGGAGAGAGAGAGAGAGAGAGAGAGAGAGAGAGAGAGAGAGAGAGAGAGAGAGAGAGAGAGAGGAGAGAGAGAGAGAGAGAGAGAGAGAGAGAGAGAAGAGAGAGAGAGAGAGAGAGAGAGAGAGAGAGAGAGAGAGAGAGAGAGGGGCCTCGACTCGGCAAGAAGCAGATTATTATCAAGTAATGGCGAGCGCCCTCCCGTGACGTGCGATTGCGGCCGTCCGCCACAGGGGGAGCCGCGACAGCTCCGGCTCCAGCTGGACGGGCAGCAGCCGGCAGAGCAGCACCGAGCTGGACTGTCGCTTCGGCAGCGACCCCCGACCCTGGAGCAGCACCGACTCGGACTCCTCCTACCAGTGGACCAGCCCCGCCTCCAAGCCCCGCCAGCCGGCCAATCACAGCTGGGACGCGCACGGCGGCGCCGCAGGTGCGAGCTTGCAGACGTTACGTCAATGCGAGTGCTCAGCGTGGTGTTGTTGTTGTTGTTGTTTTTCCGGAGAAAACTTTCCCGAGGTGTGAATTTTGCTCCCAGAGGCGCCGGCGCCGCTCGGAGCTTATTTGCGGGGTTTCTTTTTGCTGGGTTTTTTTTTTTCGTGGGAGAGATCGCAGTGTATAAATTATGTTGAATCTAATTGGCAAAAAAAAAAGAAGAAAAAATGCAGTGCAAGTTCTGGCGAGAAAACTCGAAGTCTGCGCACAAACCTTCGCACCAGAGCTGCAAATCTTCACACAACACCTCCACTTGTCCTCGCACGTCCAGGCAGCAGGGCAAGAACAGAGGCCCGGTGCAGCTGCTGCTGCTGCTGCTGCTTCACACCTCACACACACCTCACACACACCT